>NW_026623564.1:795237-804668 GCF_030028575.1 Malurus melanocephalus
CTTTCCCTTTCCCTTTCCTCTCCTTATACTAAGCCATCATGGGCAGGTGAAAAGCACTTTGTTTTGTACCTGCTGTTTCTTATCTCCCAGTGCTCAACTCAATTTCCAGGGCACAAGGACTGATCCCAGCTGGGGGCACWGGCAGGCAGAGGAAGACAGATGGAACCAAAGAAGCTGCTGTCACAGGTGGAGAAGATTTTCCAGCCAATGTCCTGTCAGGAACTCACATGCAAACAACACAAAGCTGCTCACAACCATCCCTCCAGAGTCCCAGCACTCCTCCTCTCAGCCTGGCATCCAGAAACTCTTCTCCTGACTGGACCAAGAGCTGGGGTTAAACCCTGGGATGGCTGAGGTTTACAGATAATCTGCACAGTTCACAGAGGGCTGCCACTGGCCCTTTGCATGAGGCTCCTCCTCACAGGACAGCACCAGGGTGGCAGGGCTGTACTTCACTCCRTCTCATCCTGGTTGTCCCCTCCTGTCTCTGCACTCCTTGCCCTGTGCTGAACASGATAGCAGAGTGAAGATAATGATCCTCATTTGTATCAGTTAAGGTCTCAGCCCACTCTGGAATTTACTTCATTAGGACTGCAGGCTGAATTTATTTTCATTTCTCCTACTCTAATGCCTTGCTGCAGTGTAACTGAAGCATCTCTTTTTAGTGTACTAAAGCACCAGACTTGTCTCTTTTCATTTCTTTCAACCTTCTTCAGGTTTCTCTTCCACCACTTCCCACTTCCCTTTCTCTGTCTTCCTTTTGCCAGCTRTTTACCCACCTCTTTGCTCATCCAGCCTCTGGTGCTGGGCAACTGGATTCTTCATCTGGATTCATCCTCTGCTAGCAATGGAAAGGCAGCAGACAAGGATGCCTGCCACACTGGGTACATCACTTGGCCAGTGGGTGAAACCCAAATCTTGCTGCAGAGGTCAGGTACAGACCCCTTTTCCCCTGGTCACAGCAGGTCAGAAGATGTACCTAAGAGGCTGAGGGAGTACAGAAAGCTCCCTCTGCCTCTAGGGCAAGGAATAAAAAAGCAGGAGAGATAAGAGCTGAAATGTAAGAAGCAGRGAAGCAGGTGTGACGGTGGGAGTGGAGACCGGAGCCAGAGGTGCACCTGTGCATGGTGCAATGCAGCTGTGCATGGCCTTCCCTGATGTGGTCAAAAGCCATTCTTCCTGTCCAGCCCTGCTCTCCSTCCCCCCAGGGGCTGGGATAGGGATGGCATTTGTGAAGCTGCTCAGTTTGCAAGGAGGCTKCGTCCTCCCATTGGCCCCTACTCGMATTYGTGCCTTTGATGRAGGAAAAGCAAGACAAAGGAAACTTCTGAAGTGGCCTCCTRCCTTTCAGCACTTTGGCCCGGTGCTCCCTCTGCTGGGAAAAGTAAAGAGATGAAAATCAACACAAAATAGGCAGAACTGATCTGGAAAGTGCTAACATCGTATTACACTTTCCACTCTGTCACAGGCCTGGGTAGCCGCAGTTGCAGCCGCTGACTGCCAGTGACATGCACAGAAATTTGTTCTTTGTTCCCTTAGGTTTTCCTGTGAGTCTATRCTTTAAAAGAGATGTATGGCCTTTTTTTTTCATGACAACCTGGCTTTACCATAGCTGGTCTGGTTCCTGTGTTTGACCCTGTTCTGGRACTCTTTGCAAATCCTCACCCTAAACTCACTGTACTGGGGGCTGGTGGCTCAGCACACCCACCACTTCTTGCTCTTACACCRGGTTTAAGACCCTTAGAAGCTCCCCACAGGAAAGGCACTCCTGCATTGTGGGTTATCTTTTCAAGTAGCACCCCTGCTGCGTTATAACACCAGAAATACCTGTTTTGGATAAGGGAAATGGTTTAGGTTCGTGTGCTTGTGTGTTGTAAAAGCCTGCATCTGCATGTGTGCTGTCAATGGATGAGGAGAAAGTGTGAGCCAAGCACTTCATCTGTTTTGGAGGTGATGGCAGCATGTTTGCTTCTATAGAAGGCTTTATAGACTTTTTTTCTCCCCATCAATGGGCAGTCCCTAACTGCATTTGCTCATTCCATTGAAACAAATGAGTCTGTGGCTGGATCTGGCTGCCTGGCCTTCCAGGGAATTTATTCTGTATCTTTCGTGTTAGTGATATCTTTGAAAAACAGGAAACTGTTTTGCCATCTCATTCACATAACAGATAAGATGAGAAATTAGCTGCTGGATGAGCGTCCCAGGGGCTGTTCATATTGTCAGAGTAACCGAGGCTCTGCTGCCTCCTGTGCACACACACGAGTGTGCCAACACACACATGTGTACAAACACACAGACACACACACACGTGTGCACACACACATGTAAACACACACACACACACACGTGTGCACACGCTCCTGCAGTCTCTATCTCGGGGTCATTTTCTCACTCCAGAGCATCTCTGCCTCATTGTTACAGGCTTCCTGATTTGGAAAGATTTTCCAGCCTCAGTTTCTCTTCTCTCTTGCTTCCTCCCAGGGCTGCTGCCTGCGGAGTACCCGGGCTCCCGACAGCCAACTGTGTGCACCCCTAAAGGGAGAAGGTTTGGGTGAGGARTGGATCTCCCCCAGCACAACATGGTACATAACCCCGCCAGCTGGCTGCTCTCCCTCCAACATCCAGGGCCAGGGACCAGCCAGGAGGCCCCAGGTGCCGCTGTGGTGAGCCCCAGACAGTGATCCCTTGGATGACCTCCACAGCTTGATTTTTCCCCAGCACCATGAGGACCACACCAACCTTCTGCACTTCTCCTTCTGCAGATGATGACCAAAGCCATGTCCAGGTACCAGGTGACCCACAGGTGACAGGCAGCACCTTCTTTCTTTTGCAATTTGCTTTTCCCACCACCTCACTTTCCCACCCACCTCACATTTTGCCCACTTTCAGACAGTAAAATGGAGTCAACATAGGGCAGAATTTATCATGTCCAAGAGATTCAGTCAGTCTTTAGGACGAAACAAAAGTATTCCCAGAAGGGTGATAGAGAAGGAAAGGGTGCTTTTACCCTTCCAGTTGTCTTCCTTCAGACCCAGCCTGGGGTAAAGCTCACAGCCTTGGAGCAAATTTAAAAAAAGGAAAGTGTAGTCAAAGCAGAGGTTGGGTTTTTTTTTTTGTTTTGTTTTGTTTAATGTTTAGAAAACTAAAGAAAAGGAAATCAATTATGAGGCCTACCTGAATTTTATTTCCTCACCAAAAACCAAATTACTCAGCAAACTTATCGCTTGCTATTGCAGGCCTTGGTATTAAAGAAAACAATCAGGCCAGCAGGATTAATCTCTGACAGCTGCCTTATCTTTAACTTGCACCTTTGTTATTTTCTGATGAGCTTCTCTTTTTTTGCTGCCACGTTGTACCATACCTCACTGGTTCCTTTCATTTTATCATCAGGCAGGAGCGGAGGACCTTTCAGTTTATTAAAAAACCTTTATTTGTGAAGAACAAAGAGAGGGGAAAAAAGGCAAACAATGAGGTCAGACAATCTCCTTCTTGCCAGGAGTCACTCACCTGTTATTTAGAGTGTTATCAGTTAGAGGAGACTTGCATCATTGAAAATCAGTCCCTGACAGCACACTCTGTAAATGCACACACACACACGTGTACGTGCACACACACAAAAGACCCTCATGACTGACTCTCGCCAACCTCTGGACAAGGTCTTCTCTTGCCAAGGCTATAATCTTTTCAGTGGGGAAGTCCATTCTTGCTCTGGCTCAGGGGTGGCAATCGGGATTCTGGTGCAGGAGTATGGCTTTGGCAGGTTTTGCTGTACCAGACTGTCTCAGACAGTGTCCTCTGCCCCCCCAGAGCCTGCTTTGTGCTCTGCTGACAGTGCCTCTTGGCACGCAAAGGGACTTTGAGACTGTCAAACAACAGCCTTTCCTTCTGCTGTGCCTCCCCAGTTCTGCCTTGCTGAAGGGGTTGATTCGGGTAGTACCCAAAATGGCTTTGTCAGTAGGAACATTCTCAGTTGCAGTTCTCAGTGTCCTGTGGATGCCAATCCCCTCGGTGCAGGAAATGCCTCCTGCCTTTGCCCTGCTGGTGGGCACTGYTGTGGAAGTTGTCACAGAAGCTTGTATGGGCAAGATGTACTCTGACTGCAAAATGTAAGCTGGTTTCCTGTTTTTGATGTAACAAGCCCAGCTTGCAGTGTGTTTTTGCTTCCTTTCATCCCACTGAGTTCTGGGCTTGTAGGCTGTGAGCTCACAAATGAGTGAATTCAAGTCAGTGACATCACACTGGTGCCCTAGSATGGAGAGCTGCACATATAAAAACAGAGTTACAAACCTAGACTTCTYTTCCTGGAGTTTGAAGAGAAAACCAACTTTGAAGCTATCTTAAAGGAAGAATTTGTTGAAKATGTTGAGATTATTGATGACTAAACTTGTGACATTTGGCAATGGAGTTAGTGCCACTGAGAAATTTTKAAGCATTTAAAGAGAGCTAACAAGAGAATCAAAGAACAAACCCCAACCAATCCCAAAATAATCATAATAAAATGGTGTTGCTCAGCTCATGCAAAAACTAAAAAGGCCTCAAAGGAACTCAAAATAGGAACCTCTGGATACATACCTTTATCCTGCTGTGTTGGTGTGGTTACAGACATAGCTGTGTACATGATGACGGAAGACACAATGATCTYGCAGCGTAAACTCTTTACTGGCAGAAGTTTAAATTGTTCTCTTGTAAATTATGCTGCCAAGAGTGGTGCATGGCATTCTTGTCCTTTGCCCCTCCTCTGAACCAGAGCAGGTAGCAGATGGTATAAACCTGTTTCTCCCAGAACTATGCCAATCCTCATCACAGGAAAAGACACCAAACCTTCTGCTGCCTGTTTGAGGCAGCTTTCAGTCCTCTTTATACCACTGGAGACTCCTTCAACAAAGCTTTTCTAAGGTAAAGAAAGCACAGCTATAAAGGGCCGACATTTCTTGTTCTTTCCTGGTTAAATGCTTTGGGGCCCTGGATTTCTCTTCTTTCCTGAGTCTTGGAGCGAGTTCTGCATGTGTTTTGTCTGTGGTTTTGTCCTGTAAGCTCTAGGCAAGAAGTCTTCTCTGCCACACTTGGCTATAGAAATCAAAACACTACAACTGTCATTGCATACCTAAAAGCAAACATAAATTGTAGCTGATTTATTAAATAAAAATATAYGCAGATCTCCAGATAGGAAAGATAGAAGTGTCCATAAAAAGATTGGATATGTTTCCAGACAGTGGAGTTACACAAAGAAATTATYTTAGAAATCATGATATATTTACCTGTGCATGTGTGCACATATACATACATGTGCTTTTCAAAAGAATCAGCTCTGTCATCTGGATATTTTCAGCAATCTGCCTCTCTTCTTTCTAGGAGTTTTCATTTCTGCTCTGGAAGCATTATTTAGTTTGACTGCTCAGTTCAAATCTGCAGTGTTCAGACTCAGCTGAAAAGAGCCTGAGAAGACTAGCAGAGACAGTCACACAAAGAGGGGGACTAAAATTGGAAGAAAGGAAAAGTATGATAGTTCTTTGACAAAGTGGAATTTACGATCTTTTTTGTTGTCTCCTGTTTTTGCACCCTAGGCTTTGTTGATGGTTTTTATCCCTTCCCTTCCCTTCCCTTCCCTTCCCTTCCCTTCCCTTCCCTTCCCTTCCCTTCCCTTCCCTATGTCCCTTGGTCACCAATGGCAGTCCCATCTTGCAGTGGACCCTCAATCTGAGTTTGAAGGACACATGAGACCTCAAGAATTCCCTTGCAAGGAACTCATCAGCGCCATCCCATAGCATGAACTCCTTAAATCCCTTTTGTTTGGCCATATCTACTTAGTCCTTTCTGGAAATACACTGTTCTTGTCTTTACTTCCCTGGCTCTCCAGTAAACAGCACTGGCCTGAAGCAACTGCAATTATTTATTTGATTTCATTTATGCTGTGCACAATCCTAGATTTCATTAGCTGCATTTAAAATAAAAACAAATCAAACCTCGTATTCCCTACTGAATTATACTGCCATGACAACAATGAAAGTAAAAGTGTCCTCATCAAAACCTCCCCTTCCCAGCCCACACCAATATTTTAAACTAAAGCTTAACAAAAGAGACAAGTTTTGCAATGTGCCCCGAAGGTTTCCCACACAAGAAAGCAAATTCAAGAGTGTGGGCCTTCTTCTGCTGAGAAAAAAAAAAGAAATAAACAAAGCCATTTCCAAATGTGCAGTTCCAAGGACTTTCAGTTCAAATGCATCAGCTCATCTCCATGGTGGACCTTGTGTTTGTAGGCTGAGGTAGTCTCTGGGGGAYGAGCAGGTTCAAATCACAAGGAGATTTAGCAACTAAGGCCTGAATTGCACCTGGAAATGAACCGAAAATTGGCGCAGCCTGTGTGCCATCTGCGCTCTATGGTTTGTGTCTGAAATGTGGATATGTAAGCAGGCAGCTGCATACTGCAATTAGCTGAAGTTTCTGAGTGGTCCTCAGACGTAGAGCTGAGCAGACCACATGGCAGCGATCCAGTCTGGAGATGAGAAAAGCACAGACAATGGCGACACAGTCCAACAGGACAAGAGGTTGAAATCTCCTCACCAAGCAGATAGGAGAAGGGGAAATAAACACTCGTAGCTCCTGCTGCCACTGGAACATTCAAAAGCATCTGGAAATCCAGGAGGCCTTCTCCAGCCGGGCAAAAAAGGGCAAGGCTTCCCTCCATCCAGATGGCGAGTATCACTTTTGCCATCTCCCCCAATTATTTCCTGCCACCATTATCRTTTTGATTTCATGTGCAGTCAGCTCTTGTCTTCCAAAACCTGGATTTGGATTGAGTCTGAGAAAGCCAAATGTCTGCAAAACCTGAAGTCCCATGAAATAGGAGTCACAGTTGCTGAACAACATGASCATTTTCATGGCATTGTTTTCCAGTGCTGTGATGGTCCCTTTGTGAGCACCACAGGCCATCTGTGAAAAAAAGCAATGAAATAACCCTCTAATAACATCAAAATAAGTGTAATTTTTTTATTCACGTGGCAGAACCTCTTGACCGTAAACTCGGTGGAYRCAGACTATAAATGCTGTGAAACTTYCTGTAAGGGAAGACTCTGTCTAGAGTTGAGCAAAATCTATTTTGAGACCTGCTGAGGCTATCACACCCAGGATTCAGTTTTAGCCATAGTTGTAGAAATGAGGAAGACAGCCGAATCTTTTCCAAAGGATTTTTTTAGGAGGAAAATAGTGGCTCAAAGGGGGAAGTTGAGGTTGGAGCTTTACTGTTGGCCAGTAAAGATTTGTATTGGTCTGAGAGCCCAAGTTTACTGTACTCTGAGAGACTGATTACAGAAGGGATGCCAAACAGATGGATTACATTACAAGGGGACAACTTTATTATCGGGAACCTGGTGTGTTCAACCTGCCCTGCTTTGCTCAGATTTTAGGCTGGTGTAACTCTTTTAAAGCGAGTTCTCCCTGCTGAGGCATCCTGGAGCTGTGTGATGGTGCAGCCAGTGTTGCTTCTTGAGGGACAAAGAGCAATCGTGCTGCTGGGGTGAATAATCAAAATTCATGCACCTCAGAGTTTTGAGGTGCAATCTGATGCCAGCCACTCATGGCTAAAAGGATTTTCATCAATAAAACAATAAAYATGTGGAAACTCAGGCAAACTCACACTGGGGGCAGAGTCTAGTTTTTGGAGAATGATTATATGTCATGAAAGTAATATTAAAATGCACCTTATTATATCACCTAGATGTGAAAGGTTTGTGTAAAAGTAGATTTGCTCACTGTGTTAACTGAAATGGAGATTATATTCCTTTTTTCCAGGAAACACTGAATATCAGCCCAGTGCTTGATTTTGCTCTGACACACCCAACATCCTGAGGAGTGGAAGCTAATTGCAAATTGGATGGCTTTGATTGTTACTGGTGGGTGAGACAGAATGGCAGCACAGGCTGAGGCCGTTGCTGACARTTAAAATAATGATCTTTTTACTGGTGAACTGTGCACATCTTGAGTCACTGAGAGAAAATGACTTGGAGGGAGATSCAGAAGGCAGCTTGTGTACTCCCTTTTCCAGTACAATGGCAGGGGAGATCCACACTTGAGATATCTGCTCGCTTGATACCAGTTCTGATTTTGTCCAGCTTTGACTTTGTTCCTTGCACAAACTGAGCCTTGGTTCAGACCTGCTAGTTTGCGTTTATGCCTAGGAGAAGACTGATGTAATTTGTGCCAGTGTAATTTTCTGCATGATGAATTTGGTAATCTTGATTTTTAAATTTTCTTTTTGAGCTCTGTGACTTTCTGAAACTTTAGAAGCATGCYTTCTACCAGATCACCCACCTACCCAGATGTCCCAACACACCAAATCACTTCACCAAAATGAYCCAAGCTATTTCTATGGCTCGTTGTATGGACCATGCCAGTTAGTCTTGAGGGATCTCTCCCACCTGCTTGTATTCCCATGCTGCATTGAAATCAGTTATGTATCCTAGTTTCCGAGGCCTGATTCCCCAGTTAGAACATCAKTGGTTCACCACCATTTCTTGTTTACTCACGAAATATCTGCTTCCACCTCCAGTCAGGCGATTTTCTGGTATCTATTGCTCATTTGTTAAATATTCAAACAAAGGCCTCTGTGTTTTCTTCCCTGTTGCATTGTTAAAGTTTAAAACAAGTGTCTCTCTGTTTTCTTTCCTGTTGCCTATTGAGCTCAAGATGCATCCCCTGCAGCCAAATCCAAACTTGCCTTATTGCTGTCCAACCCGCCTTCAAAYTGAGCTTTATAATGGCATCTATAAAAGACTGAACAACTGCTTGTGGGTGTGTTGGAGGGACTGCCTGCCCAGCTRACTATTATTTTCCTGTTATTCCCTCATACTTCCTTCCTGTCTGCATTTGCCTGACATCTTCTTGCTCCCATTAAGCCTCATTTCTTGGTATTTTAGACCATTTTAATGTGTTGTGCTTACACAGCGCATGCCACAGTGTGAGCCTTGCCTGTGGCTGGGGATCTTGGACTTGGTGGTGGTTTGCATCAGGTGGAGATGTACTGGTGGCACAGAGGAGGATCATTGTGTTACCTCTGCTAGCCCTGGTTAGCTTGGATCACACATTCCTCAGTCCCCTGGCATGGCTGTGCAATCTCCTGGCACTCTCTGTGGAGTCCAGCCCTGTGAACATGGGACACACTGTGCAAAATTCAGAGGGAGTTTGCAGTGAGGAAACATCAGTCTGCAGCACAAAAAGATTCAGGATCAAGCCTTTACCTTGCAAAAGAACAAAATGCCATCCCAGCTAATGGAGGCACAGCCACTGCCAGATGTGTCAGCAGAAAAGGAGGYTCCTGAGGTGGCTGAGTGCTGTGGAGTGTCTCTGCCTCTGGCTGGAACCAGCCACCGCGGGCTCTTGAGTGTCCTGAGAAACTCATACCAGGTCAGCAGGAGGGAGAGGGATGAGGAGAGGGA
>NW_026623564.1:804848-839654 GCF_030028575.1 Malurus melanocephalus
AGAAGAGAAGAGAAGAGAAGAGAAGAGAAGAGAAGAGAAGAGAAGAGAAGAGAAGAGAAGAGAAGAGAAGAGAAGAGAAGAGAAGAGAAGAGAAGGCATTGTTTAGAGCTATTGGCCAAACATGTTTAAAAAATATGACCGTATTTCTTCCACCTCAGTGGAATAGAGAAATTCCGTGAAAGTATTTTAAAGATAAGTACTAGTTAAGTAGCTCCCAAATAATCATGTTTTTCATTTGAGCTTTATATTTCTCTTAAGTTAAATCCATTAGTAGATTAGGTTTTGCCAGCTCTATTCATGGCTATTTGATCCTTGAATCCTTTCAAGAAAATCAATGTGCGGCTTTCCAGCTAATTAGCATAGCGTTAATAAAATGTACAAGGCGGCCGGAACCCCTCGCTCCGCCTTCCAGGGTTTTTGGGGAAGGTCAGGAGTGCTCGGGTGCCCGGGCGGGCCGGGGCTGGGGGGAGCGGCAGCACCGGGCGGGCACCCACGGCCGCCCCTCCCTTATTTTCCGCCCCCCCTTCCGCTTTCTTCTGCAAATCAAAGCCGCCATCTGCTGTGACAAGTGTTCCCATTCACCTTTTCCCTCTTATCTGCTCCCTCGCAGGGAAGTGCTCTGGAGGCTGACAGCCTCGCCTCCCTGCTGAGGCGGCATTTCTGCAGCCATGGCCCTCCCTCCCTCCCCCGCTCCGCTGCACCGCCGGGGGATCGGGGGGCTCCGGGGCACAGCCGRGGCTGCGGGCGTGGAGGCSAAGAGGGGCTGCCGAGGTGCTTCCTATGCCCGAGGCATCCCGCCAGCATCCCCAGCACCCATCCGCAGTTTGCTCCTCGCTGTGTTACTCCCACTTTGGAAGCATCCGGGGAACGGATGGACAGACCCCTTTTCTTGTTTCCCCTTTGCCTTCTTTCCCACAAACTTGAGCAGSTCCCTGCTATTTTTCATTTGTCAAGAGGAAGTCATTTGGGTGACTGAGAAGCTTAAGGTAAAATGTGTAACAGGCCCTGATAAATCACGGCAGTAATGGCAATGCAGCAGATCCCAGAAATGCTGGGGGTAATTTTTTTTTTTTCTTTTCCACCCAGTCAGCTCTTGCTGACACGTCTGTGGTTGCATAGGTGTCAACAGAGAATTATTTCCCTGCATGAAGGAAACCTGAGAAGGAAAAAAAAAAAAAAAAAGATGGAGGAAAGGATAAGAAGCTACTGTGAGTACTTCTTTTTCCCCTGCTGTAAGRGGAAAAAAACCCCTTTGTTTTGTTCTCTTGTCTGGATGTGACATTTTACACCACTTCCCTTCTATTCTTTCTTATCCAGTTCTAARGGTTTTGGCTATCTCCCATAAGTATTCCTGCAGCAGACTCTTAGCCCACTGAGGGCTGCCAGCATGGGCCGGCAGCAGCMGCTCCGTCCTCAGGGCTTCACCCTTGCTGTCCCACAGCCTTCTCCGGAGGGAATTGAGTGGTTTCTCAGGAGCTGATGCTGGTGGCTGGAGAGTTGGTGCTGCTCAATTGCAGAGGAAGTTCCACGCTCTCAGCTTTTCACAGCCTTTGGCCCAAGCGCCGCTGTCCTGGCACCTCCCTGCACAGTAAGACCGTTCCCTTTATTTGAACCACTGTAAGGTGAAAGCACTTTGGAAGTTCAGTAAAAGCAAATAACAAAATAAATGTCACTGGAATTACTGGTAACTGATAGAACAATGTCATTAGATTGCAGGAGCTGTGGGTAATGGAATAAAATTGAGAGTGGGTGGTAAGACTGCCTCTGCCGCTGCTAAACTTGGATTGAGATTGGCTCCAGGTTTTGACCCCCGAAAGTGCTTAATCCAATGTGCTGCTTMGTACTCTTCTCTTGTGACCTGTTGCTTTAAGTTTTCATTCATCACCTAACAATATTTGAGCTAATACAAAAACCTTCAGGTTTCAGAGCTCCTGAAGACTGTGAGGAACTGTGGAGGAACTTGATAAATTCAGGTAGGTCAACAGCTCAAACCCAATTATAAACAGTGAAGAAAGGAGAAGGACATACATGGAAATAGTTGGACAAAAATCACAGGGGCTTTTGGGGAATCCAGAAAAACAAACAAAAAAAAGCAAGTAATGTGTTAGAGTCTGTGGAGCTTAAAAAATCAACCTCCCTTGTGTAAGTCCCTCTTCAGCCAAGAAAAGGAAAGTTAGTGTCTCTTATGAAGCTTTTCAGTTCCTCAAATAATAAACAAAAATTTAAAAAATGGCTTGATATGAAAGATGAAAGTATCTGCAAAGTGAAAGGATGGAAGTTGTCTGTGGAAGTTGTTAGATATGGAGAGATGATCTTGGAGAGGGAGGGGTAAAAGTGTGAAGTCTGGAGTAGACCAGAGACTTGTAAGGTGCTCACTGAGGTGTGCAACCCAGAGGATGTCTAAAGAGGAAGGAGACCTGCACTCTGCCCAGTGGCATAAACACAAACATTCCTTGGCATAACYCAGACACCCACTGTCCAGCTCCAGAAGTTTTTTTCCAAGTAGGTAAGTTATTTCATAACTTCTTACTACAAATATATTTGACTTGTCATTGGGACTGCTCATCCTGGTCGCTTGTAGAGGTATGAGACTTGTCTCCCCTCTTAATCTGTTATAGGATATAATTGCATACCTCTGTGCCAGGCCTCTAAGGGCTCTCAGTGTATTAATTATTTTAAAAAGGTTCCTAGTATTCTGTCCTGTAAATGTCCTTGAAAACTGGCTTAAGGACTTCTGCCCCTATCCTTGGTGCTTTCACCCAGTGCGCTGTATTCATGTGGGCACAGTCCTGTGCTCCCATTTGAGTGAACCACGAAGCATCTATGGGAGGACACTGATCTGGATCCAACATGTGCTTTTAAATAAAAGAACCTTTCCACAATAAAATAAAATAAAATAAAGTGTGTTTGGCTAGTACTGTGTCAAAGTGCTGAGCAGTACATTTTCTGAGCATGAAACATATTGACAAAAATTCCCTGTCTCGCTAGATGGGATTATGATAAAGTGCTGTGGCTTCATCACTATTACTGCCATGCTGGGTTTTTGCTTGTTGGTTTCTTTACGTTAGCATTTGTAATGTTGTTAAAAAGCAATTCTCTGCTTGTTCCTGATTCAGCTGTTCTCCTTGTGTGTGGTGKAATATAGAAAAGTAAAGGACTCAGGGTGGGAGTGTGGTGAGATTTGGCTGGCATGGATGGGACAGAGGGCAAAGCTTGAGACTGTCGATGCTGTTGTGTTGTGAAGTGTGTGCATGCCCTGCAGTGCTTTGGGGGCATTGCCAGTGATACAAAGTTTTCGATTTTGATTTTTTCATGTGACAGATTCAGACTGCTTTTCAGCTTTGCTTGCCCTTTGTGCCCACAGCAGCRATGCCTCGGCCATGGCTCGGGTGGTCCAGCACATCAGCAGTGATGGGGTGACATGGGGTGACCCAGCCCTATYGCTAGAGGTGAGGGAGCTGCTAGATGTCTGCGAGGATGGAAGACATTTATGTCATCTTTCAGGAAGCTTCTCTACCTTGAACTGACTGGCAAAGGTTAGACTAAACTTTCTGTGCTGATTAATAAAGCACTCTGTGGACGGGGTCCAAGCCAAACCTGTGAACAGTTTCTATCTCTGAATTTCAGTTTGGTACAGCATTTACATTAAGTTGTAGATAATGTGCTCATGAAGCATTAATCTAATACTCTGAATTATTAAGCCGTTGCAGTTGAATTAATGTCTTTTTACAATCGAGTCTTATTTACCCCTTATGTTCAACTTCCTGAAAGAAACTCCTTTTACCTAAAATTTACATATCTGTTTTTTAGCAAATCTGGTAGAACTGTTAGATGGAAAGTATGAGGTAGATTAGTGAAGGTATTTCACAGGCTTGGGCATGTAAAATGAGCTGCAGCATTTATTTTGCAATAGCTTCCTCCATTTTTAAACCGTGTCTCGAAGTTGTCGTGTTTCAGAAGCATGAGCTGTAAGAAAGATGCAGATTGTAGAGGATACATACTGCTCATTTTGAATTTCAGTCAGTTAGACATGCAGCAGCTCACCTCATGAGTTTGGGGGGAAGTCAGTTCAAGGCTGGAAGATTAATTTGGTATGTATTTGCAAAGGAGAGACTATAGGACCCATCAGCCATACATTTTATTAGAAAGACAAGTTAAAATCTGCTGGGACATCCTAAAATAAGATGGCCCTGAAGTCAGAAGCATGCACAATCCTAATACTGAATCTAGTYGGGTAAATATATTTWAAAAATGAAATACCTCTCCATGATGGAAAACCCTAAAGTGWGCAGATTTGATATTTTTATTTCAACAAGGGGTTATTTTGCTAATGRCCTGTGAGAGTGAAGTTTGAACACTACAGTATTTGTCAACAAATATGTTTTCCAGCTTTCTTTGTTTATCAGATAATTACTTGATTCACATTGCCAGTAAGGTAGAATTATGAGACAGCAAATGGGGTACAATTCCATTTTTCARTGAATGAGTGCCTTTAAATCATCARGTTGACTACCTCAAAATTTTCAAAAAAGTTGTTGGTTATGTTTACTAACTGCAGGAGAAAAAAATCATAGCTTAGCAGGTTAGTTTTGTAATGTTGTATGTTCATAATATCCCGATAAACGTCTAATCCTACTGAATTCTTTTTTTTGGCTTCACTCATATCAGTTGACATTTAGATCCCAAAGTTACTTGCATTTAGTATAGAAATAAATAAACCCTTTATCAGTTTTCAATTGAATGCTTTTTGTTTTTTAAATTTCTTGTTCTTTCATTATGAGAAACAGCAGATAACTCAAAAGTCATTTTTTTTTATTGTCACATAAAAAAGTCCATTTTTCTTACTTGTCTAAACTAGAAATCCTGTTCTTTTCAATTTCTCCTCCTGGAGAAATTCTYCTCACATCTCTAATAACATGGCACTGAATGACACAACGATGAACTGAAACAGGATGTGTCCTGTTTTGCAAAGAGCTTTGACGAGTSGGTCTGCCAATATCATTGACTATCAATTGTCAGTTTATATCGAGGACGTGGGATTCAGGGTTAATGGATGGAGCAGACTGCTTTCCTGGTAGGAAAAGGCCAGGAGGGATTTGCCAATCTAATTTTGGAGCGGATGGTGAGCAGCACTGTCGAAGGGGCAAGGTTCCAAATTCTTTCAAAGAAGTAATTGTTGAACACTTTCTCTATAAACCATCTCTTGTTTCTGATAAACTCACCACTGTTTGTTCTGCCTTCTCTTTTTCTGACAGGAGGATCAGGCTGAGCAGAACCAGCATTATCTGAGCTTTTTGCCTTTCTTAACCTGAGATGTTGCATGTGGTGAGAGCCCTGCGGGGGTGGTGCCAGTCAGGCTGTTTGATAACACTGCAGTGGGTCCCGTTGGTCGTGCTGAATCCCCCGGCTCTGGGGCAGCTGGACACACCAAGTGTGTCCCCTGTGGAAGTGCACATGCTTTCCAAGAGAACAGAAAACTGGTGACCACGGTGTTAGCACAAGCTCTGTGTTGGGCTGTAGTTGCCCTAAGCCCTTCCCTGGGCTCCATTACACCTTTGGTGGGCCTCACTTCTGTTCCCACTCCTGTCGTTTTCTGGACTTCCTCAGCTTCAAGCCACCTTCCAGGTGAGGAATTTCCATGTGTTTCCTTCAGCACCACCTCCACCTTTGTCCCTCATCCAACAATGGTGGCCCAGTGCCCCTCCAACCCTCTTACCTTTTCTGCGCGCTTTCCTCACAGTAGTTTCCTTTCCCCATCACTCATTACTCCTTCTGGAATCTTTTTCGGCCCTGAGTCCCACAGCAACTCTTTATTTTGGTTTTAACAGGTATGCAGAACTAGTGCAGAATAAATAGTTTGGGAGCTGCATCTCTGGAGTGTTTAGATGTTGTCTGGGCATTTTGTAAGACCAATAACCTTCGTTGTTGCTTTGCCTGCCCAAAAAACTACCTTTGTGAAATTCCGTGTCTAAATTATAAATACTCACTTCTTCCAAAAAGCTTCCTTCTCCTGAAGTAGGTGAGAAGACAGCTCCTGTGGCTGTTTACTATTTACAGAAACRTCAAAGGTAATCTTGACTAAAATGTGGACATTAGCAGAGACAGTTCTACAGTGGAAATTTGATTGTTATGGACATTTGATTTAATTTCCWAACACCTTGGTTTTCATTCATAACCTCAGAGTTGGGAAAGTTTAATTTATATGTACGGATGCTTGGGAGATGGGGAGGTTCCTCTGTGGTAAACTGACTTTGGGCTGAGTRTGGTTGTTGATTTGTGTCATAACAACAATAAAATTCCATTATCCAGATGCCATTTCTCAAACTTCGATCTGACATGAGTGAAAAAGTGATACTGAATTAATTTAATTTAAAGTCATGGCTTYGGACTCCTACATTGTATGTGTGAAGAAATGTCCATAGGGTGTTTTTTCCTATGGACATAAATTAATTTGTGGTTCCTATATTTCACTCTGGGTTTATTGCCTTAAATGCAGCACACAGAGAAGCATAAAGGCCAGAGAAAAAATGTAAGAATGTTGCTTTCAACCCCTGTATGACCCTGCTAAAAGTAGCTACAGGAGTGACCCTTCAATATATCCTTTCAAGCTGCCTAGTTCTGAGCAAATATTCTTATAAGGATCACTAAAAAGAGGAATTACTGCATAGGAAATAAGTGTGTGTCTGTGTGCATGATATAGGCAGTCAGAGAAAGTTTTTTTAAATTAGTATTTTAAGCCTTMTGTAATTTGGAGCAAATCAAAACACGTTGTGTGAATAATATGTAAAGAGATAGTATTATAAATGCATGCTGCATTTCTGTATGTGCACACCCAAATAAAGTTTTTTTCAATCCCGTATTTTTTTCTCATCCAATTGCTGTAAAAAATGTCTCACTTCTCTTACATCTGTCACTGTAGTATCTGAAATATGAATATACATTCAGACAGCAATGTCTAGGTAGACTGCAGAGAGGTTTCTGCTCTTCCCCAGCCTGTGGGAAAAACTAGTGTTTGACAAAATGGGGTAGGGGRGAAAGTCCTCTTTTTCTTTAGAACTTTTCCATCTTTATTTTACTGAGAATTGCTTGAATAGGTTTGTTTTCTCTTGCTTTTACTTCTTTTACCTCCATTTATTTTTCCAGTAAAGAATTAAGCAGAGCTGTGGGGTACAGGAAAACAAAGAAGGGAAAGAAGCAGGATTTACTCATCCCCAATTTTGACATAAATCTTCAGAGAAAAGAGTGAATGAATGAAAAAGTTTGTCCCAGAGCTGTCAAAGGAAAACATTACTGGAAGCTGTTACAATTTTTGAGGAATTTGAATCATCACACTTGCAAGGGAGCAATCAGCTGCATTCGCTTAGCAATGCAGTGAACTGAGGTTTCTTTTTCCTGACTGCTGWTGCTGAATTACTGGCACTGTTTGGCTGCTTTCTAAAATACTTCATTCCTAAGGCACAACATTTTTTGGGATCCAAAATGTAGTGATGRTTTCTGTAGATTAGATTTATTTGAAATACCCTGGTGGAACTCATTGCTTTGGAACAGAGGTTTCATCTGATCCCTGCTTTTAACACACACATTCCTAAATTGAGAAATCCATTGTTCTGCCTTAAACCATTAAGGACACAGATTAAACTATCCAAAACCAAAGCACTTAATGGGGAGTAGCCTTCAAAACATGTGTACATGTGTTTGTGCTTGGGAAGCGTCTGTATTTTGTGCCACCCAAATCTTCATTATTTTTAAAGGGGTGAGAATCATTATTTCCGAAAACAAAGCATGAGGGGGATGCAAGGTGGCACTGCTTACTGAGATTTTACAAAAGTACATGACCCAGAAATTTCAGTGTTCTCAGTGTTGCTAATGCATGGATTGCTGCAGGCAGGGTGGATTTAAAATATTTGGTTATATATGCTTAAGTGCATGTGATTTTATAGGCAGGACTCATTTGTTCTTCACAATTAAAAGCTATTAGAAGGCAAAGTGCCTTTCATGAGACACAATGAGGAATATTAAACAGAATAAAATTTTTAAGTGCTGCAACTGCTTAATGTGCAAACCCAGCAGATAAACTTTTTTTATGCTTCCCCTTGTCCTGTGATGTTTAAAATATCCTGCTCACAGCCGTCCTTACCTTGCCTAATTCTGGCATTATATCTGACATGAAACACTTCCATCCTGAGGTGGGTCCTTGACAGTCTTTAATATGACAAAATGATTTGGGCTTCCTGTCATTCAGCTTAAATCACTTTTCTACCCACGCATAAAAAAGCTCCAGTGCAATCCTTGATGGCCTCAAGAAAAACGTGGCTGGTCCCAGCCTAACCCTCAGCTGCATAGCACTGCATTGTCATTGTAATTGGATGTGATAGATTTTCACTCTGCTTTACTGAAATTTTGTTTGTAATTGAGTAAATGTGCCACTTGCAGTTGAAAATAAATTAGCCCAGAGCAACAGCAGCTTGAGTGTTTTTTAAAAGTGTGTGTGTGGGCTTTTTAAATACATACACACACACACACAGACACACACACACACATATATATACACACACACATATACACATGTAAATATAAATATAAATAATATTGAACAGGTCAAGTGCATAGCTAGGATTAGAAAAATATCTCTTTCATTGTTAAATGGCATCTGAACTGCATTTTCTCAATGTGTGTTGTACATTTTCCCCCTCAGAGARGGTGAAAACATAAAAGCAATACAGAAGACCGCGGCATGGGGGAGGGTTTCTTTCCTTCCTCACACTTTCTACTTTTGTCAAGCCACCTGAGAAGTTGATATGAGAAGGGCATTTTAGAATAAAGACATTGCTCTGACAGCAAATACAAATGAAATAAAATTGGCCTAAGGCTTTGATGCCAGAACCTGAAYGGAGAGCTGAGACTTAGCAATGCACTAGTTTAATACACCAGAGAAATAGAACTAGAATAATTTGCAATGCAGGATAATAAAAGAAGAAAATATAACAAACTCAGAGATTAAAATAGAGTTTTCATCCGGTGTATATTCACATTTTGTACTCAAGTTGACCCATAAACATAGCAAGAGAAGTAAATATGCACTTTACTCTTCCTTTGGAACAAATCTGTTTGACATGTGGAGATACCATGTCATTATGTTGACCCTGAGACTCCAGAGGGAAGGATCTGAGGCTCTCACRGTTTTGGATGAAGTCTTCTTCATGGACATCTCCTGACTCTAGAAATAGCCACCACCAGCCACATTAAGCCATAGCTCTGGTCACTGAGCAGAGCAATGGGCTGTGTGGTGTATGAGAAGGAATCCTTGAGATCAAGAAGGCACTTTGTGCATGCCWTTGATGCTTTTTCCCTGTACATGTGTATACACCCCGCTAGCTATCTCATGATCCAATTACTTTCTTTAATGTAAAAACTCTTGAGTTAAGTATTTTTTTTGGGTTTCATGCTTGTGCAGCATTTATAGCCAGAAGTGATCTTATGTGTTGCCACAATGCATAAAGAAAAAATAATAGCTGGGGGGTTAAAGACTGAATTGTTTTGCATTAACATAGGGTTCTGTTTATTTTCATATCCTCTAGAAGATCTCATTTATTGGTYTCTAATGTTTATCAGGTTTGTRTGACCCAAATATGAATTGTTTGACKTTTTTTGCAATAGGCATTTTGGCAAGTACTGAATTCATTTTATGGTATTAAGTCAGCTGTAGAGAAAAATAAATAAATTGCTGAAGTATCAGAGCCAATTATGGGCACTGGTTCATGTGCTGGATTCTGCATTTCTCTTTTAGATATTTAAATGATTTCAATGCACAGGCCCAGTCATTCCAAGTCTTTGGATGTATTTAAAGCAAATCCCTTTTCAATACAAAAGTCAAGTAGTCTTACAGTCCCTTTAACAAATACTGATGGTTACCTAGACCTTGTGACAGGATGAAAGTTTTAACATAAAATTTGACTTGCTGGTAGAGGGGTCTTTAACTTACACAGGAAAAGTAACATGAAGAAATATCAACAATCACTCTTAAAATAAAAAAAATCCTGGGTCCAAAGACTGCACTATCCCCATCTCCTGGTATAAACCACTTCGATTTATTCAGATGTAGAGCTTGCTTGAAACAGAGAGTGATTTGAAGCAAATAAATGTAAGTCAAAGAGAATTATACAGGTTTTTCCTAAAGGGAGAATTTGCTATCGTACAAAGTACCCTAAGGAAGGAAACTAAAATTCAAATAAACCAGTCATTAATTTACATCTAACTCATAAGTTTGAATCCTCCAAGTCATTAGTTTTGGGTGGGAAGGGCAAGAGTACTGCTCTTGTCTGATTCTGTCTGTAAAGTAAGAAGATAGTGCTGCTATCTCTTTCATCAGGAATTTATGTACATTAGAAAAGTAATAACTTTTTCACAAGTATACCAACTATCACAAGTAAACAGCTTCTTCAAGCCTGATGGCAAAACCTCCAGCATGCCACAGCAGCAGTGCACTTGTTTATTATCATATAGAGTTTAACCTGTTTTTACACTAACTGTGTGATTTTCTGCTTTTCACACAGAAATAAAAAATCTAAGCTAGGATGTAAAGGAAGGCAAAGCTTGTAAGCAAGAGCTGGCCAGCTGGTGATGGAGGTTATTACTGAGGACAAAGCACACATTTACAACAGTAGCACAGAAAAGGGAGAATGAAACAGACRTCTTTAGTAGTGTTTTTCTCCTTCAGAAATATCACTGTCTATGGCCATTCAAACACTTGGGGAAAAGAAAGAAAAAAAGTAATATGAATGTTTAGGCTTCCCCTAGGCATTTTCCATGGTCTAGATATCCTGACTGTAGCAGAGCATCCTAGCTCATTGCTGAGCAATGTCTCAAATATGCCCTTCCCCTCACTGGCTGGAGGGACTAATTTATGAAGAGAGATTAAAAGAATTAAATATAGATAGCTTCGCTAAGTGAAGACTACAGTGGGACAAAAGAATAGCCTACAAATACATGGAGGGGGTAAATTCCTGAGGGAGGTGAATTATTTAGGACAATAGGARTGGGTTTAACTAAGAGTAATGGGATGAAATTAAGAATAGGAAAAATTAGGCTGAATATATAAAAGAATTCTTCTTGACAGCTAGATCAATTTGGCCACGGATGACTGTCCCTTGGGAAGTGATAAAAGACCCATCGTTTGCTACATTTAGAGGCGGGTTTGACAAAACATCATTTAATGCACTATGGGAAACCACTCGCAGGGAAATGCGTGAGAGGAGATGATAGGTGTTCGTGGTCTCCTCAATCTTTCTGTAAGACATTTCATCAAACCAACCCTCTTGGACCGCATGGATCCACATCGCTGCATGAGAGCCACACCAGCACTGTCCCCTTGCCCAGGTGGAGGCTGAAAATCCTGCAAGCTCTTCTCTTGGCCTATGTTTCTTTGGCAGGTCAAGATGCAAATGATGTCCGCCTCCATCGCAGAACTCCTTCTGTATTCTCAGATGCCAAATTATCCTTTCCTAATGGAGGCGCTGCAGCAATTTCTTAATTTTCAAAATCCTCCAGCACAGATGGCTTTATGTTGGGAGACCCTGAAAGCTGCAAGTGTTTGAAACACCTTCCTCTCTTTCCAGTGTAGTTCAGGAAGRCAGTGCTTGTAGCCACCATCAAGTGAGAGCAGTAAGCATGGCAGCTTAAGAATTGCGTGACCTTTGAGTTTTGTGACAGGCGTAAAAAGGTGGTGATGGCTTTGTCTTACATCTAGGAGGAGAAGAAACGTGGTTTCTGTAGCTATCTGCAAGATTCTCAACCCTGTCCTGTACCTGGGCATAGGAAGGAGATGCAGTACCAGAAAATTTGTACATACCTTTATTATGATTAAAATTGCATTGAATAGAGACTTGGAGTCTACCATTTTTAAAGAAATGGGGCACAGAAGTACAGCCTATATGGTTTTGCTGTTTATTCAGGCCCTCAAAACGGGAATAACGTGTTGTGATGGAAAGGTGTGGCTTTCCAGATGCATCTGACTTTCATCATACTGATGAGCTCCATTTTGACACCTTAAAATGCTTAAACCTTCCTAGTCAAGATGCAGAATGTTTCTATATTATGTGGAATGTTTCCATATTACCCCTGCAAATCTCTCTCATCCAAAGTCTCGCTGTGACCCCGTCAATTCTTGATGACTGTGTCACCACCCTGCGGGATAAATACCGCAGGGAAAGGCAGCTTTGAGAAGGAGCAGTCTCACACAAAATGAATTCAGAAACTCTAGTTTGTCATTTTGCCCTTCTTTTGCAGGGAAAAAATACCCACCATCAACAAAAAAACCCAAGCTAGTGATTTCTTTTGACTTAAACTGGGCATTCAAAAAGCTGTTTTTATTAATGAATCATATTAAGCCATCAGTGAAAGGCTCCCTGACTCTGTTTAAATAACAGGCTATGATTCCTCCCTCCCGCACCCCCCTTCCCTTTGGCTCCACTGCTATTAATTGAGGAGTTTCTTTGTTTCTTTTCTAATGAAGCTAACAGAACACATCTGTCAGGTGCTTGTATTCTTCACCCGTCTATAGTATGTAATAGCCCAGCTGGAGGCTATAATGCTACACAATACCCCTGGCCGTTACAGCAACTATTTATTCCTGGGCTTTTCCTCAGATAGGGATTTGAAAAAAGTCTGAAATTTGGGCCTAATTGCTATTTACACAGCGATAGACACCTGTTCTAGCTGAGACACTGGCTCATGAATCCCACACCTGAGACCTCAGGGAAAGGGAAGGGGAAAATTTCAAGCAGCTGCCAGTCCGGTTCAGAAACAGAGAGCTTTTCTACGAGATATGTATGTACACTACATAAATCCGTGCCTGCATATTGCCATAGCTACTGTTTCATGGCCAAATGTTCATTTAAAGGCTTAACATATGCTGGTTGTGTGGACACATGCACACAACCGTGAGGAGAGTTTTCTGCCTTTGCTTCTACGTTTTTATTGAACTCTCCCAAATTTGCAGTGCCAGGATTTATTTCTCCAAAGACCCGTGGCCGCGGGGTTGCTGCCAGGCACCAAACTTCCACTCTCGCCTCATGTTGTGCAGCACAATCGCTCTGTTTTCCCCTTCTTTATGCAAAGGATCCTGTTCTTCCTCTTTGTTTTTGTCCGAGGGAGCTTTCCTTGCCCGTGTGCTCCTCCACAGTTATGGGGTCGGTGGAGACTTTGTTCTCMTAAGGCTGCTCAGAGTGAAGGAGCCCTGTAAAGCCTTACAAGAATCTGAGTTAACAGCCTCTCCAATGCAGTTAAGAGTGAAAATTGATTAAAATGCAACCAGCTCATAAAACTCCCTGTTTATCACCTCAGATGTGTGTTAAAGACAGAGAGCTGAAGAAAAGGTTTCTTTCCTTTTCTCTCTCCTGATCATGGTCATTCTTCCCCCACTATGTGTTTCTGTTTCGTGCCAAACAGCCCCATTCATTAGGTGTGGGACAGAAATAAAACGTTATTGCCCTGCTGCCTTRTCAGATGACAGTGTGCTCTGTTGCTGCCAGGGAGAGGAGCTGGGCTGTCTGCTTTTTACAGAACTTTTCCCTCCAGTCAGGGGGGCCCTCTGAGATTTTCAGTCAAGACCTCTCTTTTGTGGAAAGACCTTCAATTCAGGCTATTTCTTCAATCTGGCGATGCTCTGTCATCCCAAGACCACCTTCATAACACTTTTGTTTGGGGGGGGGAGGGGAGAGACAGGAGAAGGGGTTGAATAATTAACTGGAAAAATTGGTTCTTATGTCATGCAAAAGACTTCTGAGAGCTGCTGAACATCAAATGCAAGAAGGGAAGGTGAGGAATAGGAAGGTTAATAAAGGAATTTAAAAAAAAAAAAGTGAGAAAAACTCACACAAGGGATGAAATGAGACTATTGAGCCAAGTAGAATATTCTAGAGGCTTTTAAAAACATGTATATCAGAAAGAGAAAGATGAGTCAAGGAGCCAGCAGTGCTTTTTAGATGGGATGGGGCACCCAGATTGGTTAGAGATGAAGGGGATGCTGCTTATATTAATTACTTGCCATGGGGTTCACAAAAGCAGTTCAGTAGCTGAGGACAAAAACAGAAATTCATTTCCCAGAGGAGAAAGAAAGAAGTAGTGAGTGATCCCAGGGTCATTCCAGGACAGGTGATAATGAAATTAGAGTTAATGAAGATGAAGAATGCACCAGAGCCAGATGAGCCTCCATCCCAAGATTATGAAGCTGATGGTGATAATAAACACTCCCTGAACAAAAGAGGAGGWGCCTTAAAGGTAAATGGAAGCTGTGTCTGCATTGATTTAAGAGGAGCTCTGAAATAATAATAGACSTTAACCTTTTTCTTCTAAAGACTGAAGTTTTAGTTGCTGTTGAGTACCTGGGAGCASGGACTCACCCTGATAATGCTGTTAATGGACCTTCTCTGCCCATGGCATAGAATCCAGATTGAAGAGAACAGATAATAGAGGATGGATTAGATATCATTCCCTTGCTTATTTGGCCCTGTGTGGCACTTGGACAACTTTCTGATGAAACCAAATCCTTAATCTGTATTAGRAAGGTAACTATATATACACCTATGTACAGGTATTTATATTCCTCACTGATGAAGCTGTGCATGATTGTGAATATAAACCAGAGGAAACAAGATGAAAGCAAATAAAAAATTGACTCTTTCAGAGACAATAAAGTGATGAGGTCACTATAAAATGACAAGGAGACAGCTCTGATTCACTGCTGGCTTGTGCCAGGGTGATTTAGGGGGATTCTGCCTCCAGCTGTAGCCTAACCWGTAGGTAGGGATCCGCTGAGCAAATCTTTGCATGGATTTTGACTGTTACTATTTAATATTTCACAAAGGGGCAGCTTTGGGATGTGCTGTCTGTTCTGCTGCTTGTGTAGTCCCTCCGAAATGTGTATGTGGTTACTTAACATCCACAAAGAGCAGACTTTGCGTCTGTGACCCTTGCTGAACCACACTCCTGCTGATTCACACCCCGTGTCTAGCAGAGCATACAGCTTTTCATCGTTTTTAAGTGCCATGACAGAATGTTAGTATCCTACCGGCCTCATCCATGTTTCACCAGCGTGATGCTTTTACTGTTTGTTTCTGGGCTTGTGGTTTTATCCTCAGTACCAGACTCATGCACTGTTCCTCTCTTTTTATGGCTAYATATACTTTATTTCACCTGGTTTCATATAAGAGTGCTTTCTCAAATTTTTATTCTTAACACCCTTATATGTGTTGCAGAGTAAATAATCTTCCCATTTCTGTTGCCACAGATCTCTTCACCTGAGCTACAATAAGCTTAGGGCAATCCTTGAAACACCTTTCTACTGTGAAGGTTTTGCAGGGGAATGTCCTGATTTTTTATTTTCCTTTTTTTTTGTAATCAAGTAAATTGCTTCTCAATGGAGAATGAAAACATTATGCTTTTGAGTAAATTGTAGTTATCCTCTCATAAATCAGCTTTTTGTAYGCTACTGCCTCAAAAGCTTTTTTGTTTGTCTACATAAATAATTCTCAGTGGTCTTCCTCTCATTCATTCTGGGTGATTCTGGGTGATTCCTCACAGCTTCGTTGGACACAATGTTCTTCATTAAAGGTATGCCTGTACCTTTGGTTGGACTGAGCCCCATTGAATATTACATTAYTACAGCTCTTTGTGGTTGCTATCTTGTTTATTGTAGAATTACAATTTGCAGCTGTGAAATGATCCTTTTTTTCAATCATTGGCTGCACATCTGAGTCTAGCAGTTCCTGATGTTCACCTTGCTTTCCTCTGTTATTTTTCTAAACTAAAATGACTATACCAGGGAGGCATAGTTGTCAGGATGCCATTTCTGGCTGTTTTCTTTGTCATATGCAAAGTTCATTGTGAGTARCACTGGCCTCAGTAAATGTAAAGAATATTTTAGGCAAGCAATGCATGTTTGTGGTGAACAGGCAATCTGGGTGATACTATCATCTCTTTGGTTTGGCTCATTATTAATGGGGGAGGTTCTAGTTATAAGGGAAAGAAGAAGTTAATAAATTTAAAAAGTTAGCTGTGCATGAAAGCTCAGAGTTTCTATTTGTCAGCAGTCAGAATAATCAGCAATGGTTTATTTCCAGCTCCGGTTCTCAGATTTCTGTCAAAACTTGGTAAAATCCGAATGGCAGGAACTTTCAACCATTCCACCATATTCTTTTTAATGACAAAGGGTAAAAAAAAGTCAGTTGGTCATTCAGAAGTTTCAAAGTTAAGAGAAATGCTTTACAAGGCTTATAATGATTTAAAACCCAGTCAATTCTGATAATTATTGAAATATTATCTTGCTAACTTTGATGAAAAACAGCCTTTGAGAAGTCCTGCTTACTTTCAGGAGCACTACACCCAAGATCAAACTCAGTTTTGGAGAGGGAGAATTTAATACTGTATGCATTGATATTCCTCTGTGAAATATTCTCTAAACCGTTATAATCTGAAATACAGAATATGCATGTATATGTGTGCCTAAACCAAAAGCACAAATATCTAAGAAAYTGGTCTCCTGAAATCAGTGAGACTGTTCCCAGATAAAGGCATTGCACAAGGTATGAGAATGTTTCAGATTTCAGTACTTTTAAAYCCAGCCTAGAAATCAAATGAAAAATAGGTGGAAAGTGGGACACGAGGACTTCTTTGGGTTATGAACTCTTTGGAGCCAGAGTCTCACCGCACTCTGTCTTTGCACAGTGCCTCGCACAATGGGATTTTATTTTTCTGGCTGACTCTTAAGACACTGCAGGTGTGAATATTATTAACACTGATAACATGTTTTAGTGGGGTTTGTGGGGTCAGTCCTTCCCATGTGAATGTCTGGCTGCACAGATTACCAGGAACTGCAAAACATCCTTGTGGCCAAGACARTAATTTCTTATAGACAAAATTAACGTTGGGAGAGTACTTAGTGTACCTTAAGCTGTCTTTTAATACTATTTAGCAGGTGGAAACAAGAAAAGGGTTTAGCAAAATGTGAACCATCAGTTCTCAGTGACCATCAAAAGGCTGGAACRACTGAGTTGAGCTATTGGAAACAAGTCCAGATGTTGTCCAACAAMATCCATTTGACCAATTATGTGGAATTATAGTGCAATCCAGATGTGATTGAGCTACATCTGAGTTCTAAGGGCAGGAAACTTGCCTACATGATACAGATATCACACAGTGGCTTGGAACAGTCCAGCAGTTTATTTTACATCCAGTGTTTAATCTCTCTTYCCCCCAAGGTACAAATGTCAATATTGGATTTTCTCTGGTTGAATGAATGTGTCACAGAGCTGATTAACCACTGGCAGTGAAAAAGGATTTCCCCTTGCCAAAACGAAAATTCTCACAAATGGATCAAAACRGAATGAGGTACAGAAAAGAAGCAAGACAGGAAATCTTGCTAAATTTAGTAATGATGGTTCATTAAACTGAACTGAAGACCTCGGTGTACGTACTTTATCTAGAAACTCCTGCTTTTGGCTGGCAGGAAGTAGAGGCTTGTGTGTGCCCATGTGTCTGTGTGTGCAAGTACATGTGCACCTGGGGATGAGGTGGCAGGGCAGTAGCTCATGAGACAGACAAAGCTAATATTCATCACAGCAGAACTCCTCAAAGGCTCACTACTCCCTTGGCTATCTCAATTTTCACAGCATAGACTGAATTTCCGCTATCACTCTCCAGGTAATGGTGCTGTTCCACCATTTAATGTTGTGCTTGGCTAATTGCAGTGCAGTGTACGAGGTGTGTGGGCTGCGGGAGAACCTGCTCCCTGTGAGCCTGAGTGGAACATGTGGTGCTGGGAGAACCCAGGCTGCCCCTCCATGCTGATAATGCTCCTGGACGTCTGAGTACCTGAAAAAATAAGTTTCCTTCCTGCCTCCCTAAACCTGAATGGCATCTGTTATTATTCCAGCATAAGGAATCTTCTTGTTTACATGAAAACTTAGGTTGTGTGGTGTAGCCGACATGTTAGAAAGAAGTGATGCCATCCCCAGAGGGACATGCCTAAGAGGTGGGGCTGTATGAACATCATAAAGATCAAAACAGCCAAGTGCATGGACCTGCACCTGGATTGGGAAAATGCCAAGCACAAACACAGACTGAGGGATGAATGGACTGAGAGCAGCTCTGTGGAGAAGGACACTTGGGGGTGTTTGTGTATGAAAAGCTGGACATGACCCAGCAACATGTACTTGCAGCCCAGAAAGCCAACTTTATCCTGTGTGGCTAGCAAGACTGGGGAGAGGATTCTCTCCCTCTACTCCTCTTTCTTGAGATGGCACTCTGGGGTCCAAGCATAAGAGGAACATGGACCTGCTGGAGCCAGCCCAGAGTGGGGCCGCAAAGATGATCAGAAGAGGTCTGAAGGACACCCCCACAAAAACAGGCTGAGAGAGCTGGGGCTGTTCAGCCTGGAGAAGAGAAGGTTCATGAAAGACATTACAGCATCTTCCAGTACCTGAAGGGTGTGCAGGAGAGCTGGAGGGCAGCTCCAGGGCAGGCAGGGACAGGACAACAGGCAATGGCTCCAAACTGACAGACAGTGGGTTTAGATTAGCTATTAGGGAGAAATTCTTTACTATGATGGGTGCAAGGCACTGGAACAGGTTGCCCAAAGTAAAGGATGCCCCATCCCTGGAAGTGTTCAGTCTGGATGAAGCTTTGAACAACATGGTCTCGTGGATGGCATCCYTGCCCATGGATGAGGTTGAAAATAGATGGATCTTTAAGGTCCCTTCCAACCCAAACCATTCCTTGAACTTATGGCAGGTTGTTTAAGTCAGTTCAGCTCTCCTTGGATTCAATTCTTTCTGGAAAACTTAATTGACCTTGTTATTTGTTATTCTTTCAATTTTTCTGCACTCTGCAATGCTCAATGGTAATAACTTTATATGTTCTTCTGGTTCACTGATTCTTTTTTTTTCCTTGGTATCATTTCKGAGGCCTTTATCAGTTTTCCACTTCTGTGATTTTTAAGTTTACATGTTTATTGCCTTGTTAATTATCATTAAAAGGGTAGGAGAGGAAAGAAAGGGAAGAAAAATAGGATACACACACTTCTGTTATTAATATATAATGATGCAGTAATGTCCCAATTGTTCACTACCAAATGCGAACATCCACAACAGCGAATTGCAATGCACTGTGTTGTTGAAGTGTGTGACTGCAAGGTTCAAAGCACAGATCTGGTTTCTGTTTCTTTTGACTTTACATGACTGTTCACTGGGAGATAATTGCAAACACAGGMATCTGCTGGGCTACGGAAAAGCATGAACCAAAGAGCTGTGGGTCTGGTTTTTCTAGGCTTTTTTCTAAGGTCAAAAGTGTTGTTGCTTGATGTTTAAAAACGTGAAAAAATAATAAACATTTTAAAATGATCTATATTATTCAGAGTAGAAGAGTTTTTAAAGCTGGCTAAGCCTTTGTTATCTTTGAAAAGTGGGGGAGTTCCAGTGTCGCATTCCAACCATGGGGAACTGTGAGGAGTTCTTTTAAAATGGATGGTCAAGAACAAAATGAAGTCAAACGAGACAAACTTTGTATCTGAGAACCATTTATTGGCAACTTAAAAAACGAGGAGAAGGAATTGTCCAGTAAGGGGGGCTGGAAAAGACAGCAAAAGAGAAAGGAAAATGGAAAAGGAATGGGGAGAGAGAAAGGAGACAGATGGAGAGAGCGGGCGTTACCACCAGCAGGACCGGGTGTGCCATCCATGTCCACATGACGGGGGTGAGCGCTGCTGCTGGAGGGAGAGCAGCTCAGGGAGAGGAGCGGCTCCCGCAGCGATGGGTGCTGGACACACGGTGAGTGGACACTCGGACAGGACCGGGACCCTGGGTGGAGTTGGAGCGAGGATCGCGGTGGCAGGTGAGGTCGGAGGCAGGCAGGTGGCTCAGGCAGGACAGGCGGTGCCGGGGCCAGGCGAAGGAGCGGGGCGAGGCAGACGCTGCACTCGAGGCTTGGAGGGCAGATGGAATCCTGCCGAGTTCCAGGAGGGAAGGAGGATACGTGGGGGTGAGAGAGAGCTRGCGAGGGCARAAYCCAGGCAGGCTGGAGYCGGAGCAAAAGAACCCCTCAGCAGCAAAACCACCAGCAGTGAGCAACAAAGAGCAAAAACCCCAGCCACACGCCCACAGAGACAGACCCCCCGCCAAAGTCCAGCTCCCCAAAGTCCAGCTCCCCAAAACTCAGCTCCCAAGGTTCAGCTCCCCAAAACTCAGCTCCCAAGGTTCAGCTCTCCAAAGTCCAGCTCCCCAAAACTCAGCTCTCAAAACTCAGGTCCCCAAAGTCCTGCTCCAAGGTTCATGGCGCAGTTGATTTTTTTACCCCCTGGCTCCTCCCAAAGTCTGCCTGCTGACCAGGAGACCATTGGCCCAGTCCAACCTTCTTCCATTGGTGGAGCCCTTCCACCATCTGATTGGAGAAAAGTCTCTGGGATGAGCAGTGTCTCCAGGTGCCCATGTGAGGTGTTGCCAGGCAAAATCCCCCCAGAGACAAGGCTTCACCCATGTCCTGTTTTCCTCCTGCAGGCTGCACATGTGCACCCCTTCCCCCACATGCCTCTGACAGTCGGTGTTGAGGCAAACCAAGATTAAAATGGCTCCTCATATCCATAAAGTGGAAGAAGGCCAATATTGAAAGAGAATCCTTACTCCATTCAGGTGATTGAAATTACTTTTAACCTAAAGAAGATTCTGGACCAATAACATCAGGGTTGTTACTGCCATCAATACATAGTAAAATGAGTATGAAAACTTTGTGATGGCTAATTTTTATGKTTTTTATTTTTTTAAGACAAACTCGATATCTTTCAGTGGCAAGGTTTCAAGTGCAGTGGCTAAAAGTACCTGTAGTGTCGAGATGGGAAACTATAAAGTGCTTGACTTCATGCTGGACCCAATTTCGTTCAGGACTCTAGTGCTGCAGAAACCCAGGGAGGTTCAGCTGGACAGGCAGTGGAGTGGGACACATGGAACTTGCACCAAATCTTGCTGCATCCAGACCRTGTCTTGGATGAAACTGCCTTGTCTTAACTGAAAAAAACATGCTGATCTAAAATCAGCAGAGCACAAGTGAAATGGATTAAGTTTTTCTATTTTTAGTAAGCTAAAAGCAACTGTAACACTAAGTTAAGTGGCATATTGGAGTGAAATATTGGTGTACATAATAGATTGTAATGACATTTTTATTACAGTCAGAATCAAACAGCCTGACAGATCCAATAATTTCATGGGGAATCAGCATCTAGTTGATCCTAAAATTATCTAGAAARGACATCGCTGACTGAAGGCACAGAAGGTAATTAACAGCAGCAGTCTGATCCTGGTAGTCTGCAGCTAGGTCAAAAGTTTCTAGCAGACCAGAACCCTTCCTTTTGGTACTGAGAAGTGCAGAGGGAAATGTTGGAGCAATGCCCTTTGCATTCAGGTTGATTTTTTCAGTTCCATGTCTGTGTCAGGCCAACAGCAAGCAGACAGCTGTATTGCTAACAGATTGTMTGGATAATATCTATTCCTCAGGAGCGCTGATTTACGAAGCTTTACCAAAGCCATGAATATAGCATAAGTAGGAAATATCACCCTGAAAGGTACATGTGGTGTAATTATTAGGAAATGCAAATGAAATTGTAAATATGAAGGAGAGGGGTACGCAGCCAATAGTTAAGGGCTGCTCCAGGGGCAGGTGAGTGAGGACAGGAAAGTTATCTCATGCAAGGCGAGAGGAAACTCAAAACAAGAAACTCTGGCATAGCCCAGCTCTGGAAGAGCAGCTGAGCTGCTGCCTCCACTGGCTGTGTCTAGTTCATGGACATTCCTGGTGCAATATTGCAGGATGTGTCAGTTCTCAGGTCCCCACCCCTTGGGGGAGAACTTAAGCAAAGGGCACTGTAGCCCTGTGCAGACCTAAGCGTTTGGTTTCCTCTTCACAGGGGTGCAGGAGGTGGTTCTGGGGAGAGAATCTGTATTAAGAGTAGGGTGAAATGAGATCCAGCCCTCTCTGGCGTTGTCTAAATTAGCTGAAGTTTGCTCTTGAGATATTGCATGACATTGAGTTTTTCTGTGGCTGCTCACAGGTTTGCAATTGAATGTTTGACCCTGAATGAACAATACATGAGGGAGCTTTTCTGCCTCCAGTTTTTATCCATCACGTTGCTTTGCAATAAACATGTCTGGTGTAATCCATTGCTGGAAACTGAGGTATGGTTTGTAGGAAGGAATTAATATAAAAGGCAGCTTTAGTGCCTGTCACTGAGCATGAGCTGTACAGGTCTCAAAAGTGGGGATGTGTTCTGTGCCAGCCTGCCTGCGGTGCCAAAACAGCCATAGGGAGCTGCTCATTGCAGAGTCTTTGACCTGCACAGCTCTTTCACAAAGGGTCCTACAAGCTCTGAGCACTGTTCCTCAGAAAAGCAGCAGTGCTCAGGGTTTYGCTGCACTTGGTCTGCAAGGAGAGCCCTTCCCTCTCACGGCCCATCAGCCCTGCTTTTCCATCAGTATTAGCATGTGAAAAAAATTCATGCTGATAACTTAAAAAGTCAACATCAATGACTGGAGTCRGAGCAATAAAAGTGAAGTGCATGGCTGCTGCCAGGCTTCTTTCTTGTTCCTTGGTGTTCTGGCTCCAGCATTCGAGCGATAGATTTAAATATAAAACAGATCATTAACGGCTGGCTCAACATCTGCTAATATTATTTTCCTTGCATTGTCTGTGCGTCTTTGTTTATCTCAGTGTGCTACTTTGTTTTTCCCCTCTTATAATAAGGATCATTCCTTTATTTTAAAGTGCCGCATCAATTTTCAATTGCTTGGGCTCTTGGAGCCTCCCACGCTTTGCCCACATGCTTGCACCGCACGAAGAGGTGGAGAAACAAAGCGAATGCAAAGCGTGGGATGATTGTTGCTTCAAAAAACAGTAATTAGGGATCTGTTAGAAAAATAACAACTGAGTTTAATAAGAGCTTAACTTAGCTGCGTGAGCTGGACAGAGAGGGACTCCTGTGCTGTCTCATAGAAACCAGGCAGCTCGACTCCTCAGGAGTCTTTCAAGTGACATTGAAGTGGATTCATGCAACTCCAGTAAGAGGCATTGTTCTTGTTTCTATTGGAGAGATGACTTGCCTTTTTCTTTAGAAAGAAATTATAATAACCAGCACTGATACAAAAAGCGAAAACTTTGGTATAAAATCTACCCTTCTACTAAGACAGCTGATTTATATACACAAAATCCTGGCCAATTCTCAGTTAAGTCCCAAAGCCTCTTGTTATTATCCGTATCTCCCTACCTCCATACTGTGGTGTAGATGATGCAATATGCAAAATCACCAGCTGTTCACGTATTCATAAAGTACTTAAGCTGAGTGCATTGAGGATGGAGTGTACTTTTTTACCTTGAAATTCATCTATATTTCTTTTGCCCCCCCTCTCCCAACTTCATACCTCTTAAAGTTCATAACATTTATTCTGATGAAAAAGAACTAAAGAGAGAAATTAGATCTGTAAATACCTRCTGAACATAACTTTCTGGGAAGCAGATGGACCAATAATATGTTATCCTATGACTARAGCTGTCTTCTGCTTAGAGCTGTTCAAGAGGATCTCATTCCTTACGTGCCTGAGACAAGTGAAGGAACCTTTCAAATGGTCTTTCTATTTTTTTTTGCACAGGCAGAAGTAAAAAGCCCCTTTTCTCTTCCTAGACCTCAACAGGTCTTCTACTTTCTCAAGAGATCTTTCACTGCCTGACAGGGGTTCTGGYTGTCCAGAGGAGTCCTCAGCCCTCAAAGGACAGGGAATATCCACCACTTTCAAGCCACTTTTAATTCAGGAAATCCAGGTTCAGTACTTTATTGTTGGTGCYAGAGCCAGGAAGCCCTGCATCTCCCTCTGTGCCCCTCACCTGGGCCTGAGACACCAGTCTTGCAGTGCTGACATGCTTATTCCCCCTATCTTGGAGACAAATGACRGAAGATGACTGTAAAGCATGGTCAAATCCCCCTTCTGTACCATCTGTGTCTTCAAAGGTCTCCTGTGCCTGTTTTCATTGTCGGTGCTTGCTGGGATCTTGCTGGGACTGGCAGCAATTACTGTACATCTGCCTTAGAGAAGTCTCCCACCAGTGTCATAAAGACATGGTCTGTTTAGTGTCACCCAGAGASCTCTGGACAGTCCTTCTCTATGGCAACATAGTGCCATTGTCTTTCTACGGCTCTTAAATTTGTGAGAGGTTACAGTAAGTATGTTCATGGTGACTCCATAAGTAACGGAGTAGTTATGCACAAGAAGTTCCTTCTGCTGCCTTTGTCATGCTGAAATTTTGTTTGGGGATGTCACATTTCCAAAAGGTTTGATCCATAAAATGTTGCCGCAAGTGTTATGACAGCTAGTAGCAAATTTAAGCGAGAGAGAAGTGCAAGTTATATTATTCAGTGTCTCAGGATGGTTGGGCTCGAGAAGAAATGGTCTACTTGCAAAATCCATCCCTGGAGTGACAAAATTTGGAGTAGTTTTTGGTGCTCACTCATCCTTTGGCTTAAGGAGGTCTAACAAGACCCTCCTTGCTGGTAACTTAAATTTGACCTTTTTACAGTGAAATGTTAGGACAGATAGTAGCTACAGTAGTTCGGTAATGATAACTCAGTAGTCTGAAAATTGCCTTTGGGTATCTCACACAAAACACTTCAAAAGCTGAGGCACGTCATTCTCAGTATTAAGCAATAATTTGAAATACTACAGATCCAGATGCTGACTTCCCACTGAATTCATTGTAAATCACATGCATTTGTACTCTCTAAGTCTGGGCMAACAGCTCTCACCCGAGGAAACAARTCTGCATAAACAAACCCACACACCAAGCTCATTTCACAAGGCAAAAGTCGCTTCCTAAACACAGGTGGGGTGATCAGACTCCCTTACACAGAGACCAAAGAGGCTGTGCTTCATTGTTGTGGAAAGCCAGAAAGTCTTCATTATGGTACTTCAACCATYATCCATCTGGCTGGTGTTCCATGGTTTGCATTCATAGAAAAAGTGGCTTTGGGTGAGGGTCACAGTTTTTCACCATCAACTTACAGAGTGCCCGGCATGCATTTGGAAAATGCATGGAAGTGCAGGATAAAGTTCATATCTCCCGTGAAGTGGAGGATCATCAAAAATCAGGTGGCTCTCAAGCTGTTGGAGCCCCATCACCATCCTGAGCAGACTCCATGAAATAGCCTAAACTAAGGTTTCCCATCTGCTCCAGGCCTGGCAGCTGCTTCCCTGCATGACAAAACTGAGGACATGACACCATTTTGCTCCTATGCTTCTGKGATGATTCTCTCATGTTTTAAATAAACTTTTGACTACTGTCCAAATACAGTATCTTGGAGGAAAAGGAAAGCTCAAACTGCTTGCAAACATGTGAAATAGGTGATAAAAAATGCAGTCTGCATGATATTATTTGGTAATGGAGCTTGCATAAATCATAACTTCTCAGTCTTTCATTAAACTAGTGTGACTGAGTTTTAGCATGCATTTTTTAAAAGCCTGATAGTAATTTAGYTATAATGAGGAATAGATCACCCACACCAGATTTGTTCTGGTTCACCACAGTCCAACTTCTTATGTGTCACTTGTTGATAATTTTTCGGAAACCAACCTGGAATACTACCTGAACATCTGAAAAAAAGCATCTGCTTCCAAAACATGTGAAAGGCTTCAGCATGAAAATAATTGAGATCTCCTGGACAGAGAGTTTCTGAGGCTTTAATTCTTCCCACTGCTTTGAACTGAGGTTGTGTGACTGCTCTCATCTATGGGTTTTCCTGAGTGCATTCCCACAAAGCAGCTGCCTGCTGGTCAAGCTTTTCATGAAAACACCTTTTGTCATTGTAGAAAAGGGTTTTGGAGAAAATTATTGAYGTATGAGAAGAAAATTTCTTTAGTGTTGCTAACAGCCATGTAGATGGAGAAGGTTAGGCCTAAAACCCCGCAGAGGTTTCCTGAAAATATGAGTCTTTTATATGCACTCATTTTTGCAGGGAGGCAGACACTTGCTCTGAGCTCTGACTGTTCTTATACACACTTTTTCTCATCTGGGCAGAGTCTCTGAGGTTTGGCACCGTACTGGTATAGCCACATGTTTCCTGGTTGGCTTGGAGAGTGGTCAAATCAAGCTTGAGTCTGCCTGCAAAATGCTGTGTAGACATAGCTTTTGATGTGTTCCTGAGCCAGATGTAGCACTTTCCAGCATGAGGAATGTGGAATAGCAAGTTTTATGACATCTGGTGGTGCAAATGTTACTCCACATTGAACTCTGATTCCTATCCAAAATCATAATCTTTTGTGGGCTGTGCTTCTTTAGGGTCTGTATCTCCAATGCCCAAGTGTTTCCCTCACTGTTTGCAATAGATTGTGCTTTGCATGGATATGCATGGAAACAGTTGATTTGCAGGTAGAAATGAACTGCTCCTAATAGCTGGAAATAATGAGAAAAAAAGAATCACAGAGAAGCTGATATTCTTGTGTCAAATGTCTTGTAAACAAAACAAAGAAAACTAGTAGCATGTGTAATAGGGCTGTTTATTGTCCCCAAGTTGTGGAATGTTTTCTTGACTGAGCAATATCTCTGCCAAGCATCTCATGAAGAGCTTTGTTGTGACATAAGTTGGAGTCAAGGAAAATCCGTATTGTTACAGGCATTTTGATCTGTCATGGAYTGTATCTGCAGAGTGACTGGACTGTGTTCTCTGCAGTGAAGTACACATGTCAACACTCACAAGCAAATGCAGACTAGGGCAGAAGTGAGATAATAAAAAAAAGCTGTGACAACTTTTGGGAAAGAAACTGAGCAGGGAGAATCTGTACATGATGTCTCTGGGACTTGTGAGCGCTCAGCAGCTCCAAAAAAACCCGACTACTGATGGTGTTTCTTAATATATTGACTTAGTTGGTGAGCTGCAGGCAGAAAACCAGAAGTTTTGGGGGGATCTGGCAGTCTGTGCTTGTTTGTCCTCCTTGAATGTGTGGCAGGAGGCATCTAAGCACATGCTCATCACACTCTAAGAGAGCTTGGAGAGATAAACAGAAGCATGAAAGTGTTGCTGAAATCTCCGATGTAATTTTTCCCTTCTCAAACAATTGTGCATCAGTTCATTTACTTTGAGCAGGACATGGTGCACAATGGTGTGAACCTGACATGAGAAGCATATCAAGATAGTCAGGAAGAGTTAGTTTTGCCATCTTGGATATTCCTGGAGGGCTGTGGTCACTCTGACTCAGAAGTGCCACTGCAGACACCGTTGGGATAGGTACCCAAGAAAATCCTGGGAATAGATCAGATGTAGCCTCTTGTYCTAAAAGTGCTATGTCATGTGAGCTCCAATACCTCTCATCTTGCTGATTAAGTGTGAGAGAACAAAGAGTACCCSACCACCCCTCCCAAACTCAACAGCTGCTACTTGGAAGAGGCTTTTTTCCCCCATAATTGGTATTAGATGATGATGATGCCACAGGCTTTGAAATATTGGAAGCCAGCACTGATCACGCTAACAGATAGCTGAACAATGCAGTGCAATGTAAACTAGGCAAAAAAATCCATCTGGGTTGCCAGAGAAGGCAGAGAAAAGCTCTAATCTTCTAGAAGCAGCTGTTGGCCAAGCTGACATTGAAAGGCATTATTTTTAAAATGAAAGCTTCTGTGCGGGTGATGAAAGCTGCTGCATTTCTTGCTTTGGACTGGAAGCACTTGTCATTAGCCCAGACAGAGATCAAAATTATTGAGTGCTGCAGAGCAAGAGTGATAAGCAGGACCCTCTTTGGTGAGTAATGGATTCCTGTCCACTCTGGGASGTGATGGGTTTTGCCAGGAATATCTGCTTCCTGGGGCAGGGTGGGAGCAGTGCYGAGGCAGGGCAGGACAGCTGATGGTGCACCTGAGCTGAGTGAGAGGCACTGGTGTGTATCCTGCCTCGCATGCTCACCAGACTGAATAAGGCAGGAGGCTGGTTTCCCCACCTGATTCCTYCTGGAGAAGTCCCAAAGCATGGGGGAGTTTAGAGCCAGACTTACTAGCCCATGTCGAGTAAGTCTTAGGGTGGACCTTTTCAGGATGGTTACGTGAGCAAAACCTTCCTTGGGTGGCTACAGCCTGGGGCAGGAAACAAGTCATGTCAGGGGTCTGGATGTGCCATTCATGTAAACCAAGCCATTCATSTAAACCTCAATAAAAGCAGCCTAATTTCAGGTCAAGTGAGTCAAACATAGGGTTTTTGCTGATATAATCTTATAAAGGTTCAGGAAAGCGCCCCCAAAGCCTAAAATTACATGATCSTACTGGCATGTGTCTTTGGAGAACTAATCTTAGTGCCTGAAAAAAATTCAGTTWAAAAAAAAAAGGTGAAAAAAGAATAATTTCATTTATGAGGACAGCATTGTTAGCATGAATAAACTGTGGGTTTTCATCCAGGGTGAGATGATACAGTTCAAATGGGGAAGAGCAAAGCAGAAGAGATCTCCCTGTTCATACAGTGCTCTGGGGAGGTTGGTGGAGCTTACCAATGGCAGCAGCAGCGGGTGAAATTGTTGTAATTTGTATTGGTTTTAACAATCTGTGACGCCTGAGGGATGCTACAAAGATGCGTATTTTTCTTTTGTGCACTGTGACTGACAGAGAAGTAAAAGCCACCCCTACCAGGATAAGTAGCATCATTATCCATGCTGTAGGCAGGGATGCTGGACCATGGATGGGTTTCCTCAGAGCTGTGGGGTTGGGGCAGGGCTGTCAGGTGTTGGTTAGGGCAGGCACCCAGGCCTCCTTTGCAGAGAAGAGACAGGCAAAGGAGGATGCTGTGCCAGRGTCTGTTGTGAGCAGTTAGACATTCACCTGGTACCCGAGAACAYGTGAAGGAGTATTCTTGACTTAAGGCTTCTTGTCTTGAAGGCTGGAAGGAGGAGAATAATATTCAGGGTTAGTGGTAAGCTCCCTYTCTGAAAGTAAGTTGTCCTTTGGGCATTGGTGCTGGTGGTTGCTTGGCAGAACAAACACRGGARCGGAGGAGCGAGTAAAAGKTTTCATTATCCTTTTTGCCAGAACRTTGAAAGAATCTGACAGGGGGACTTGTTTAGCTGCAAAGCCATATAGACCATATCGTCTAAATACATTTTGTTTTCCTGTTAAACTCCATTTATAAGACTGACAAGAAGAGTAATAAAATCTACTAAGAACAAGGATGGTAATTTAGCACTCAGAGAGTGAGAGAGAGGAGCTGTATCTGAGGAATGCCTATGCTGCTCTCATGTCTTCAAGCCATGCCTGAAGCACAGATATTTCTTCTGATGAGCTATGAGCCTTGCACAGAAGGGTTTTTTTTAATCACTTTTTTCTTCTGGACAACATCTACTGCCTGTGTTCTGAGGCTTTTCATGTGAAGTTGTTGCCAGCTASCTTTACAGAGAAAAGTTAAAAGTCTCAGTAGGTACTGCAGTGTTCTGTGAGACGAAAAACAATGCGCTCCAGACTCAAAGGTCACTTTTGGAAGAGGTCTCTCCTCAATTTGTACTGATTTGGGGTGGCTTCCATCACAACCTTGTCAGACAAATATRAGGTGTCTTGTTTTTAAAACTGTATGCACCAGCATGGGTTTTTTCTGTCTATCACCTGCTTGGCAGTGGCCAGTCAATGCACTGCACAATGTGATGTAACCTAAAATAGGTCAGAGCTTTAAAAAAACTTTAAATAGCTTTGTTCTTTCCTATTTGCTTTGGTCTTTCACTTTTTTGGGCACAATTATTGAAGAAGAAAACAGATGCATTTTTAACGAACATTTAAAAAACGAATTCAATATTCTTATTAAAAAATGTCAGCCTGAATAGTGAAAAACAAGAGTGAAAAACACCAAAGAAATGACAACACAAATCCAAAATGTACTTTTGTGGAATGAYTCGGACTTGAGATTTATATGGTTATATTTTGGTGTCTGGAATTTTCCCTGAGATCAGCCTTTATATTAAAAGTTCTTGCCCAGCACTGCTGTGTGAGGTGAGCTTGTGTGTGGTTAAACAGCTGCTGTACTCCGACCAGAGGTGGAAGCATTTCCATGATGGGCTGAAAAGAACTGGTGTATGGCATTTGTACAGCTCTTTGGGGATCTTTCTGGATGAAAGGCGCTATTATATGGGTAAGATCATTATCATTATCATGAAAAACCTTCTCAAGGAAGCAATTCCACCTTCTGCTTCTGACACCTCATTTCTCTGTTGTCTCAGGAGCCTCTTTTGTATCTCCTAGGAGTGTCAGTTCACATCTTAATCTCTTTGTATGTAATCTCATTACAGATAATCCCATTTGCTAGAGATGTCAGTACTTCTCCACCATGTGAGGAAGGATTTCCACASCGCTCATTTTGTAACTGAACCCAGCTACATTCACTGTACAAAACAGCTTGGCTGTAGCTGGAATAGCTCTTAGATTAGGTTTCATGTGCGAAGGGAAATTCAAGGAAGAAAGAAAGGAGGAAAGGAGGAAGGAAAGAAGGAAATAAATTAAGAAAGGAAGAAAACAGAAGGAGGGAAGGAAGGCAGTAAAGAAGATAGGCAGGAAGGAAGGAAGGAAGGCAGGAAGGAAGGCAGGCAGGAAGGAAAGTAGGAAGGAAAGCAGGCAGGCAGGAAGGCAGGCAGGAAGGCAAGAAGGCAGGCAGGAAGGCAGGAATCAAAAAAAGGAAAGAAGGCACGGAAGGCGCAGAAGGAAGGCCTGAAAGGAAGGCACGGAAGGCAGGCAGGAAGGAAAGAAGGAAAAGGAACCCCTTTCTACTAGTAAAATCGAATTACTTTTTTTCTCCATTTCATTGTTTATATGAAAGAGAAATTTCCCCTTTAAAGAAGTCCAAGTTTATAAAACAATGATGATAAAAGAAATTTGGAAATTACTTTCACAGCCATCCATCCTCAGTCAGGTCTGCCTGGTAGAGGCAGTTGCACTGTGAGCTTTCCCCAGTTTGATTCCTTATCTTTTAGTAACTCTTGTCAATTAAGGAGGGTATAGTCTACTCTCAATTCATTAAATGCATCACAATTGTCAGTTAGTGACAGGCTCAGGGGAGGCCAAGACTAAGTAAACATAAGGGATAAATTATACAAGAAGAGCACAGTTTGGAGAAAAATAAGGTCCCCTTTATATAACATGTTTATCCTTTAAATCTTAAGCTACTATCATTGATAAAAGTCCACACCCTTATATTCTTAAAGGAAAGAGTGAGGAAAAAAAATCAGTCGCTCTCCTTTGACGGTTTGAAAAAAGAAAAGATGTTTGTACCACTCATTGTCTGGCTAATGAATAATCAGATTTCACAGCTTGAGTGCTGGGGTGGTAATTTGGTTGCACGCCATGCTCCAAATCCATGGAATAGTGCTTCATTAATGTGAAGACCTGTATAATCAAACAATTAGCAGTCTCTCTGCTGCTAAAGCAGCTTTTCATCAGCATATATACTTCGTTGTAAGATGAGTCTCAAATTACTGGATCTGACAGCAACTAGTCTTTTACTAAATCACAGCAGTAGTAAAGTGGGGTGGACAGAACATTTATTTTTTAACCCATTTCTAGATATGCAAAAGGTTCGTTCTATCCCTGCCACATGCCATATATAACTGTCATTGAGAAGGTCACGACATTGTAGGTGAACGGAAATTGCGCTCAAATGAGTAAATCACAGATTAGATTTTTCTTTAACTGAATATTCAGGTGCCATAAATTGTCAGTGATATGTTGCTACTTCTCACTTCTGCTACTTCTCACTTTGTTTATCTTCCAGGAAGGAAGAATAGACTTCTACCCCTATTCCAGCTCCTGACTGTCACCCCTGTCCCTTCATTGTAGGGGGTTTAACTGCTCAGGGAGAAGGAAACACCGCAACTTCCTACTCTTTCTATACTTTGAACTTGGATTTTTTAAGGTTCWAGGGCAGCTGACCTCTCTCTCCAGTCCATTTGCCAACATCTCAGCTGGAGAAGAGGAAGTGGAAAAAGTGAAGATGAGTCGAGAGGGCAGCAGTAATCTTCATGTATGGATATGAGTAATCCTGCATATTTCATGCTCAGAAAGCCCTGGTGCATAGAGTCTCTTATGCCTTCCATCTCCACGCCAGCCTGGAATGTGGTTGGCACCTTCCAGGGGACAGAAGCCTCGATATGGGCCTGAGCAACTCGTGCACCTGCTGCCACCAGCCTGGTGGGCAGTGGAGCTGTTTGTTGGAAGGATGGCACAACACACAGGACCAGAGTAAGCTAGAAAAGCACACAGGGTGATGAAGTCATTTGTGTATGGATATTTTATAGAGAAATCCTTTCTTTAATTACAGAGAACTAAAGCTTAATATTATTTATTTATGTACAGGCTACATGGCTTTTTTGTTTCCTTTCATACCACCTTGATTTTTCCAGAAATGAAACGAACGCCAGTGTGTTTGTTTTGCTCTGTGGCCCAGCAGGTGCTAGCTGCTGAGTGCACTGGAAACATCCAGTGAGTGTTTATGATGTTGGCAAAGACATGAGAGGTTCACACCAGAACCTCGGCTTGTGTGAGACAGTACAATGAAGTTCATTTGTGTCAGCTGAGACATTGATCCATTGCATTTAAGATCTAATCAGCAATAGCTGATTTATGGTGAAACARTGCTGGGCTGTTTTCATGACTGCAGCATTTTATTTGGTTTTCTTTTCTTTCTTGTTAATTGAAAATAAAACCAAAACAACAAAAACCATCTTGCAGGTGCTGTATCTGTTTCAAAACACAAATGTCTGAAGTGAAACTCATCGATAGCTGAAAGGTAGCTCAAGGTACCTGTTAGCCTGCCCTGTGTGAATAAGTGTTTTGTAAATATCAGATACAGCAGTGATGATGAGTCCAGGTTCACTCCAGGGAAGGTTTTCTCCAATAACAATCTCAAACCTGACCATTTCAGAGAAGATGAAAGGAGAGGTCTCCTGCTTTCAATATCTGTGTCGGTCTAATACCAGCTTGAGAAGTGTGTGCTGCAGAGGTCATCCTGGTTTGTTTTTTTTTTTTTTTTATCAGAAAGAGAGAGATGGAAAGTGGAAAAGGTCAAAATATCCCTCAAGCTGACTACCGGGTTTTTGAGCGAGAGCTCTGAGGTACTAACACATAATCACTTTTAATACAACTGACCTCCACCAGCATTTTCACCCAAGCTGTAATCTCCTTTTGACTTCCAAGACTCTGTAATCACTGAATCCAGAAAATCTGTCACACTTCAGTGGTTATTTGTTGATCCAGGAACTGCCCTCACTGTCAGGAGCACAAGTGAACAGAGGACAGGACCCAGGATTCGTCCCCTGCTCCTTTCTTGTTTGTGCTGTCACTGACTCATGAGGGGCACCCTTGGGTCAAAATGGGTACAGTTTCTACAAAAATGAAATCTCTAACTAAACAAGCAGGTGTTTTTTTCTTTTTATTTTTTTATAGTATGATTTCTCTTTATGCCTCACTCCAGTGCACACCAAACACTTCTCAACCCAGACCATGCCTCTGCCATTGTCTAAATAAAGAACTGCAAAAATGAAGATACACATTTCAGTAATGGGGCTAGCTGGTTCAAAAGTATTAATGCCTGGAATTAAGAAAAAAAAAATCCAATATGTGGCTTTGAAATGCAGTACTCTCTTCATTGTCCCATAACTAAGCAATAAATATGCTCATTAATTTTCTCAGGCATTCATTTTGCTTACAACAATTTGGATGTGGATGCTGAGACTTATGAACACATTCTTAAAGCCATTGTTGCTTTATGAAATGATTTTGTGACACATTCTCTCCAGAAACATATCTCTGTCCAATCATTCCCTAAAAACCAACTAGGAATATTTTTCCATTAAATTCCTTCACAAATGTTCCCCATTATTTACTTCATGGAAATAAACCAGAAAGGGCTCTAATCCACCTGGGAAGATGGTCCATGTAACTGGGGAAGGCTCTTTTCAGCCTCCCAAGCAGAGGTGTGGGGGTGGGTTGTCTTCTCCAGATGCCCTGCACGGTGGAGCCCCTCATTTGGATGCGCTGTTCTGCAGGGAATGGAAATCCATCCCTGCTGCTGCTCACCAGCATTCCCAGAAGCCCCACCCAGGGCTGCCTAAATGTTCAGGGAGTTTCTACAGCACAGCCATGAGAAGAGGGTAGAGCTGTGACCACCTGCTGACAGGCTACGATGCCACAGGCTCTGGCAGGGGTAGTGTTTATCTTCAGAAGGACAGAGTGTGAAAGAGGCTCAGGAAATTCATAGGGAGGGGTAAGCTTTCACAAATGCCCTAGAGGAACGAGGCATAAAGTCTCCTCACAGGGGTCATGTGCCTACATCTCACCAATGCTTTTATAATCTTACCCTTAAGCCACTTACTTGATCTCAGGTTCACCCTCCCTCCCTGCAAACCCTTGGAAGAGCAAAACACAAGAAAGAAAAAAATGCAGGCAGAAATGCAATAAAAGCAGGGAGGCAATGGCTGTGTTTTCTCCTTGCTTGTGGAAATGGGTGTCCCAGTGTAGCAGGGGATGCGAACTGCTGCCGGGGGATCCCAGCTGCAGGGGGAAAGCAGAACCAGCACCTTGCAGCTGATGCAATGTTTTCTGCTTCAGAATGCTGTCCCTTGACACAGCAACACGCAGTGCAAGTGTGACACTGTAAGGATGCAGGTAACGCAGTGTGAATTTATAGTGTGATATTACACTCACTCCTACAGACACCTTTTTCAACCGCATATTTTTTACCGTGAATTGTATTTTTTTGTCTCTACATTCCTTGGC
>NW_026623565.1:0-40575 GCF_030028575.1 Malurus melanocephalus
TATATATATATATAAAACCCACTACATTCTAAGTACTACAAGATGTTTTGGGAGATGTCTATCTGGCTTTTCTTTTATTGTCTTTATACTTCAAAGATAATTAACCAGACTCTTGTACAACAGTATCTGAACAAGTGAAAAGCACCCAGTAAATCACAGAATGCCACTGAGAATTTGAAAGCGGGGTATCTTTCACAGGGTTTAGGAGGTTCACTCTGCCTCTCCAAATGATTGGGGAGAAAGTAGTGCAACTCTTCTCAATCTAAAAGCTCACTTAGTACAAGCATTCTTACTGCACCTCCATTCCAAACTTATTTTAAATGCTTGGAGAGGTATTCTGTCTTTTATTTGAGCTGATGATAAAACATCCATTACTGCTCAGATATTTTTGGAGCAACATGTCACAGAACAGAAGTATATCTTTCAAGGCTTTTCAAGGAATAACTTTAATGACTTAGTTCAGCTTCTCTAAGGATGCCAACATCCTTAAATTCTACATCTTCCAAAATAAAGACATTGAAAATATTTATGCAGGCCTGGATTCTGTGCAGCTGCCCTCTGTATTTACAGGGCTGTGGTACCTTCCACTGTTGAGTCTGAGTTTTTGCCAATTCAATAAAATTTTCTCCTTGTCATTTTTAATGCTAACTGTGAGCCTTTTGCTAAAGCAGCCAGTCTCGCTTGGAAAGCCCCCACAGCACATTCAGGCATGTCTGACCATATGGCACCTTATTGTATTCCATGAAACTCTTCAGTTCTACCCAGTATTGTACCATCCCTCAGCCCCCTTCAATGGGGCTGTTGTGCCCACCTGTTGTCTCTCATGCTTTCTTTTGAGTGTAAGTTCTTTTACAGTCCTTTTTTATATATAATTCATTACATGCACATGTACATCAGCCACACAAAAGGAACCTAAGTACTAGACGGCCACAAAGCAGACCACATTAGAAACATGTGCCATTAATTAATAAAAAATCAATGGCAGTTATGCTGGAGACATTATAAGAGAGAAGAATCTAATGCAGGAGACAGTAAATTAGTTTCTAGTTTGGGTTGGAACATAATTTTCTAAATTAGTTTGGGTTTAATTTATAATTTATACATGCTGTGGCCAAAAAGAACTGCTCTGATCATCTAGTCTGACCTTGTCTATACACAGAATAGAATTTTCCTGACATGCAACCCTTTCAAGAATTATCTCATTTCATTTAAGTCTCCAACTGATGAGTCTGCCACCTTCCCTGGTGAGCTGTTCCCATGCTAAATTACCTTAATACAAGGAAAATCTGTCTCCTTTGAGGCCAAATTTGTTCAAGTTCAACATTTACCCACTGGACTCCCATGTGCTTTTGTTTGCGATATGTAAGCTTCCAACAAGCCTGTCTTCCACAGGTAATTATCCATGTCCAGTTCTAGAGTTATATCTCAATCACAAACTGACTCAGCTCTTTCTGTTCCTTGGATAATTCCTCTTAGACTTTTAATTGTACTTTTCTGTGCCACTTGATTCTATAGCATTTAATTATAGCAGATAAAGTTTCACATTCTCTTTCCCTGCAGATGGTAAACTTCTCATTTAATCCACCATTTCATCTCCTATTTCTCTTCAAACATTGAACAGAATTATTAACTGAATGTTTCTGTATTTTTTTGGTTTTCGTATTATTTGCTTTTATATTCTTCATATTGCAATGGGCCTAGTCTTGGATTAAGGTGATTTTATTCCTAATATGCTTCAAAATCTTTCTTACAATTTTAATTCTATTTCTGCTTATATCTCACTGATTTCTTTAGCTTCTCTTTGCTGCCTGCATTTTTAACCTTTAATTTAAATTCAGTGCTTCTACTTCCACTTTTCCCCATTATTTCTATATTTACTTGTATTACGTTTTAAAGATGATTCTTCATGTCAGTTATCATGGACTTTTCAGAATATTTTTCATTATTTTAAAGCCATAACTTTTGGATCCCCCAGGACAATCTCTTTCAACAATACCAAAGACTTAGAATTCCAAATTTAATATTGCCATCATTTATGCCAGGAGAGCCTTCAGTTTTGGTAAAAAGGTGGGTTTTTTTCAAGTATGTAGGGCAAACATTATTTGCTGGCACAACAATTTCTATTCATATGTATAATGATCATGAGTTGCATATGCAACAAATGCTTTTCATATATTCGGTGTTAACTCCTGGTTCATCAGAACTCCCTGTCCTGAGCAGTATTTCCAGTGCTAATGAATGAGCATCTTTGCTTTAGGAATTCAAAGGCATCTTTGATTCTGCTCACATCCAAATTCTCCATCATGCTGCAACTTGGGAATCTTTATGTTCACTAGGATTTATGTGTCTAATGGGAAAAGCCTTTTCTTAAGAGTGGATCAGGTTTAACAATGAGTGCCTTAGTTGGAGAGAAAGAAAGAATCTGGGATTTCATTTCTGTTATCTATATACACTGAAAAATGATGAGCCATGTGCCTCTTCAGAGACCCGGAGAGCTTTTGGTTTATATTAAGACAAATCACTGAGATAAGAATAAAGGCATTATTTGGTCATTTCCTGAAACCATGTACAATCATTCCCCAAGGTACACTTCTCTGACTTTTCTCAACCTCTTATTTACCTAAATTTTAATCCAACTCAACTGTTTTATTGAACCACTCCACAGTGGAGAGCACTGTATGGCCCATATTCTCCCATACCATTTAGTGTAAACCTGTTCTTTTTCATCTCTCTCCCTTCCAAATGGACTTGAGCTTTCAAGCAATGGTGGCCAGTCCATACCCACTCAATTTAAACGCTCTTGAAAAGTTTCCCAGAAGTCAAATTCTTCTTTGTCAAGCAGCTTTATGGTTCTGCTGTGGCAAAGAGTTGTGGTAATGAATCTGGGGGCAAAGACACAATGTCTCTCAATACTTTGATAATCTAACATCTAATGATCTCAACATGTAAGAACAAAAAAAAAAATTTCTGGGAGAGAACAGAATGCCTCTTTCATGGTGTGTAGAGCTAAATGAGTTTCTCAATGTTTACATGCGGATGCAGAAGCGAGAGCCTTTAAATTCTCCTGTAAGCAGAAGCATAAATAAAGGCAGGCACATGTGAGGAATTCTTATGAGAAAGGATTCAAAACAGAGATGTGAAATCTCTCATCGGTGAGCGTTTTCATTGTTGATGTGGTAATCTTTCTATCTGATTATCACAGAAACAGGTAGATGCATGCAAAATCACAGTTACAAAACAAATTTAATTTACACAGCCAATAATCAGAGCTATGTTTGCATGTGCAATATGGACTATTTGCCTGATAGTCAATCACAACAAAACTTGTAAGTCCCTACTAAATATATTAAAAATACAATATTTAAAAGCTTCTTCCATGCTTTGATGCAAATGCTCTATAGTGTATACTGATGGGTTACTGACTATATTAAAGTCCATACTGAATTGAGAGCACAAATTTGTTGTAGACATCATATATTTATGAGTTTCCAGGAAAGGTTATAGTCTAGAAATGAAAGATATTTTAAAATGTTCCTAGGATCCTTATGTGTGTCCTCATTCAAGTTTTTCTAAAATTTTAGTTTTGTTCCATTTCGGAAAGTTCTTTGAAAAATGAAAATCAGATCCAGTTTCTTTTTAACACAAACTCAAAAAATCTGCATGTCAGGGTGAGACTGGATTCCATGCAGGAGGGGACTAACCAAAGAAGTTCACCCATATCACATGGGACCATGCGCCAATGTGCATGTAGAATTTGAAACAGCCTAAACTTACTTTAGATCTTAGGCTATCAAGTTATCTTTGCACAAACTTATTGTCAAGCCTTAATTGTAGGAAATAATTTATAATAAAACCACAGGCAGTGGCTGCAAGCATAATCAAAGTGGGAAAGGATGATTGGCAGTGAACAAGGCAAGCAGAAACACAGAGCCAGGTTCTGCCCTACTGATCTGGAACCACACAACCTGGAATCCAAGGTTACTTTTTCACAAATGTCAACATAAAATTAAAGTTACTTTAAAAGGCATTCATGCTGTATTTTAATATCTTCATACTGTTTTATCTGTACATGAAAAACATATAGTCAATGGAGTGAAAACAACAACGGTCTAAAGGAAACTTGGGGGTTTTTAGCTTTTTCATCTGCTTTGAAATCCTCCTTAGACATATGTTTTTGGTTAAAACAAACAGAGGTGAATAAATCAGTTGATCAGCATTCCCCTAGAGCTGCCTGCATTAACTTTCTTGGCATGATCTCATCACTTAAGTCAATATGACTTAAGAGTTTCTCTAGCAGTTTTTTTGCCACTAATTCTATACTGCTCCTGAATCTAAATTTCAGTCTACTGAACAGAAAAATGATAGCACAGAGATTTACTGTCACAAGAAGCAGAAGTTTCCCTTGCAGCCCTGAAATAGTGAGCTACTTTTTTTTTTCAGACATAGAGATTTCTCCATATGGTCAATTTTGTGTTTAGGAGTAAATCAGAAGTATTCCAGAATGAAAGTAATCTTTATACCTGTACCTCAGTACCCCGTATTACTAAATGCAATACAGGCATCTATCTCTCTTATCCCCAGACTTTGCTCCATATAATTTGGCAGAAAAACCCAGACAGTCTATTTGAAAAACTGTTTTGTGGGGAAATGCCACGTGGATGTGTTTGGAGACACTGTCTCTTTTTCTCACCACTTGTGAACACATTCAGGGAACAAGGAGATGCAAATCACCAATTTGTTCACTCAGATGTTTACTTATTGACTTATTTTCCTAAGTGACTACATACTTACAGCCAATAATGAGGCCTTCGTTCTCACCTAACAAAGGCGCGTTTGGAAATGAACAGATGCGGGATGCAATTTGGCAGCCGCCGCCTGTCCCCGGTAGCGTGTTGTACAACCAAGCAGAGAGAAAAGAAGAAATGCGCCGATCCTTTAATCCCGCCATCGTCCAAGCGGGGGGCTGGGGGCACCCGCCTGAGTGCATCGGCTTTTGTGGAGACACGGGAGTGTGGAAAGCGGCAGGGTGGTGCTGTTCAGCTCTGCAGGGCCGAGCTCCAGCAGAGCCCCGCGGCTGGCGCTGTGTCCCCCGGGCCACCCGCGCCGGGAGGGCGGCCAGGCGACAGCCAGGCGACACGGGGACACGGGGACACGCCGCGCCCTCCCGGTGCTGCCCCAGCTGCCGCAGAAGGAGCCCGCAGTCACTTTGGGAAACAAGACTGAATGAGCCGGGGGCACTCCGCACAAGAAAAGGCTTTCTGCATCAGTGAACAGATTCCTTTCCCCAGAAGCACTCCTGGCAAAGGCTAAGCCTTCTCCCAGGTCGGCCTCGGCCGCTGCTAACTAAGCAGGAGCAGGTAACAGCACAGCCTGGCGTGCAGTCTCCAAGGGGCCCTTCCTTCCCACAAAAACTGGCCATCAGCGAAACAGACAGCAGCAAATATTTTTGCTCTAAATCAGCAGTCTGTGATGAGATGCCTGGTGAAAAGCATTTTGCTGAAGCCGTGCAGCAGCGGGAGCTCACCGGGGCCCCTGAGCCGCAGCAGCGCAGGGTCCTGCACCCGGCCTTCCCTCCTGGGAGCCCCAGCAAGCTCAGCCAAGAGGGAGGGCATTCACACATCTGAAAGGTACCTGAAACCGTAGTAAAACACACATTTTAGCATTCATTGAAACAGGTTGCTTGATTCTCTCCCTTTGATCAACACTGAATTTCATAAAATGGCAAAACATTTCAGATCAACACACACAAACTGATTTAGTTTTCTAGGCAAACACATTGTCTTCTTCTCACATGAATAGAAGTGCTTCTAATTTTTGAATTTTTTTTTTTGGTTCTAGATTTTTTGTTTAGATTGGTTTTTGTTTTTTTTTTTTGCTGTTTGACTTGCTTTCCCCCTGCTCTTCTAATTCACATGTGTTACTCCTGAACACTCCAGTCTTCTTACAAGAAATAAATCTATGGTCCTGACCACTGGGGACATTGGAAATCTTATAAAAAAAACTGAGGGTAAAGTGTTAGTTTTGCCCAGTTTGCCAAAATCTAATTTGGGTTGTCACATTATGTCTTTGTAACCTTCTCTTGTAATTTCAGCTGGATGGAGCTGCACACTATTACCATCCTTTGTGTAAAAGCTGCTTTCTCTGCCAGCATTTCTGGTGAAAGCAATTTCAACCCTTTATAGATTGTGTCAGACCTTCAAATTTCTTTTTTGTTCTAGTGAATTCTTTCTGAGACAGAATATCCACTGACATCAACAGCCATGTTACCAAATAGTGAATAAAATCTGAGCAAGAACAGTAAGAACACACTTGAGCAAAGTAAGCATGCACAGGCTTAAATTCAAGCATCTCTGTTTTGAAATGGTATACTGAGCAGAACTGATAAAATGTGAATACATGGAAATGCATTATTGTCCTATCTTGTCTCATCAACTTCTGACTCATGTATGAGAAATACACCTATTAAAACATGAGAAATAATAAGATATATACATATAAAACATGTACACATATATATACATTGATTATAAATATACCTGATTAGCTAAACAAAGATAATAGACTATTAGCTAAACAAAATAGAAGCATGATCTCTTGCTATTCTGTCTAGCACAAAAAGCAACCTGTCCAGAGCAGAATATCTGACCTCCTGGGAAAGAATTAAGAGCAGCTTTGAGTTTTGTACCAGCATTTGTAAAGAAGGATTACAGATAGTTGATTATTTTAACTCTAATATTTCAGAACAAATTCCCCACTTCCCACCAAGAAAAAAAAACCCACAGTATTAATCTACTTCAGTGGTTCTTTACTCCAGTTTTAACAGAATCAAGATATAAATTCAAGATATAAATTCATGACCAATACTCCTTTTAATATTTAGTCTACTTAGCCACAAATACTGAAGTGTTTGGTAAAAAAACTCTTACAAGTTGCTCTGTAGCGCATTTTGGGGTAGAGCAGCTACAATTTGGAGGAGGTTTTCATGAGCTACTTGCCCTAATTAAGCTTTAATCTACAAATCCCATTATGTAGACCAGTTGCATTTAAAATTACACTTCACATTGTACTGGAATAAGTATAGGACAGGAATATTTTCAGACTGCTTTGTGAAGTTTTAAGGCTTGCATTTTCCAGATTAAATTGCACAGGAGTCACATAGTTACAGTTGTTACCACACAGAGATTTGCCAACACTCTGTTTAGAATCAATTTGATCTCACATCTTTTAGCAGAAAATTTTTACTTTTTTTTTTTAATTCTTACTTTGTCAGTACTTCATATAGCCAACAAGACACAATCCTCCAATTTTAAGTGCTTAGAATACATTGCATCTGAAACATTTTATTTTTAGTTCAAAATAGACTGCGTGGAGCAGATGAGTCCAAAATAAATCAGTACAATAGGAAAACAAAAATAAAAATGGGCACTGCCTCCCAACAGCTTGTTTGACTAAATCTATTGCTGAAACAAAACCCATGCAATTTCCCTGCCCATCTCCTAAATATTTCCAAACACCTCACACTAATAGTTTACAGTGTGTAGGTTATACATTTCCTACCGACTGTTGAAAGCACTGATGAAAACAACCTCAGTTTAATATTGTGTGGTGATAATTGCGCAAGAATGCAGGCACAGGCCAGAAGCACAGTTTGCATGAAGTGTCTGCGCACTTGCTCTTGATTGGTGTGGAATTAGTGGCCAAAAAGTAGTGGTCATTTGAACCCCTTTTCACCTACATGTGCTTTCAGTTTATAGCAAAGAAAGATGTCTGATTTTCAGCTTTACCTGTGACACCGACTTCTCTATGAAGAGAAAATATTAAAGACTGTTTCAGCTCGGTTTATAGCCAGATGAGTAACTACATACATTCATGCTGGAGGGAGCTGCGCTGTAACTTCACCTGTAACAGGGGCAGGGGGGATAACACTGCATCATGGAAGTCAGACAAAAGAGCTGCAGATTGTTCAGCAGTTGCCTCTATCTGCCTTCTTCCAGCTGAGCCAACACAGACCACTTCTGCAATCACAGTCCAAGACATAGTGACCAAAACAATGATAGTTCTGTAAGTGTCAGATCCATCTATATGGACTTTTCATATAATATATCCTCAATGTACTTTCCTGTAAATCCCATTTAAATATCACAGGCAGCACCAGCATCTGGGCAGGAAACCTGCAAGGAAGCCTAAAGATGGCAGAAGAGACACTGTAAGTTCAGAGAGGTGCTTCTCCATGAGCCTGGACTGCAGGCCTGTTTTCCTCCTGCAGTGCTTTGGGCCATCAAACTCTCGGACATTTTGAGGAAATGCAAAAGTCAAGGCTTTTTGGATAGCCCGTGCCACTCCATAGATACCAGGACCCCTTATGCACAGATTTTTCCATGGGGTGGTAATGCTCCTGCTTTCACTGAATCACTTAAAAGGTTTATGTTGAGAGAGACCTTCCTTTCCCAGACATGCTGGTTCCTTCCTTGTGCTGCTTTTCTGGGCACATTTTAACAGCTGTTGCAGCTCATTCATGAGCTGGCCAGTATGATTCCGTTTTTATTCTGCAAAAATAAAGAATCCTACCTATTCTTCAATAACAGCCCAAATAATTTCAGTAGCACTAATGCAATCTGTAGTGTTTCAGACCATTACTCTGAAAACAGCAATTGTGTTCTGTTTTATAAGTGCCATCTATGTAACAATTTAAGTTTGTAAATCACCTCTGAATCCTTTGTGATGAAAGGTGCTATATAAACTCAAGCTATTATCATTCCTACATTTCACTGCTCCATAAATGAGATACTACAGCGGCTCCACTCCAGCAATATGTTTGTGATCACATAACTCTCCATCCTCAGTATTTCATTTTTACTGGAATTAGTGATTAACATGAACATCACACCCTTTCCTATATCCCACTCCTCTTTGGGGTTTGGATTTTATGCCTGGCAACAGTGCACTGACTTTCTGTAAGTGGTTTCAGAATTGGAATCAGAGAAGAGCAATTAACTGGCTATTAGGATGCAAAGTGTGCAGGTCAGTGCAGCTTCTGCCAGGCAAACCTACCTTAAAAACACAGCCCTTGGAGTCCCACCCATTTCTGAAAGGTTCAGGAGACTATGGCAAAGCACTTCCTGAACAAATTGCAGCAAATAGCTCCTTTACAAACAATGGGGTTATTTCCATTATAATTGCTTTATATTGAGAAAAACTTAAGGAAAATATTGGTGATTTCTATTTAAAAAAATAGGAGGCAGTCAGTGTCTTGGTCTTTGTTTATTCTGCTTTCCCCACAACTTCTCTTTTTTGTTTCCATGGGTTTTCTCTCACCAGGGCCCTGCTGAGCAGATCCCATTTGGACAGTTTGCTGTTTCCCCTCCTTTTTGACGTGCCACAGCAACCTGAGGAAGCCCATACTCAAAAGAGATAACAAGCTATGACAAATAATGCAAGAAAAAATGGTAAGGTAAAAGTAATTTGACAGCATCCAGTTGATATTTCTTGGCAGTGACAGAGAATGAGGTGCACCAGACACACTGCCAAAATTTCTTTTGCAATTAAGCAATTAATTGTAAATTAAGCAATGTGGCAAAAGCAATCAGAGAATTAAAAGAATCCTCTCTTTGCCCTTAAAAGAATTCTTAAAAGAATCCTCTCTGTTTGCCTCATTTCTTGTTTTTCTCTTAAACTGCACCACTGGGATGAACCACAAGACTTCCCTTCTCCTTATTAAAAAGGCAAAAACTGCTTATGCAGCAACTGCAGCAAGGCTCTGTTGTTAGCAGATAGTAAGGACGTATGGAGATGAGCTACAAACGGTATCCATATCAGCAGAGACACTTATGGGGAAAAAATTGTTCTATGAACATTACAAATTCTGGCTCTAATTAAACATTCATCTCTCACTCTTCTGGGGGTGGAGAAGAAAATCATTGTCCTTTTATACTGCAGTTAAAAGTGGAAAACATTGCATCCAGAAATACAAAGAAGAAATATTTTTCTATTCCGTGACAGCAATGAACGCTGAGGGTTATGCTGACTGAAGGTAATTACTACAGCTCTTTGCTTGTTCTCTAAAAAAAATAAAAAGAACTGTTCATGCCTTAAAATACTGTCTCTTAGAAAATATCTGTAAATCATTCTGTGATATAATTTCTTTAAACAGTTGGTACAAGTGCAGACATGATTCTCCCTTTGCTGAGCCTCCTAGCCTTAAAAATATGCTCGAAGATACGTCAATATGAAGTTGAACAAAGACACACAGATAAAGAAGAAGAGGTGTTTCCAGCTGAGATCAGGTTTGCTGAGGGAATTAAACACCCCTCCTTCCCAGGTCTCTGGTGAGGTAGATCAGGTAGAAAGGCATCAAAAGTTTCTTAATTGTGGAAAGAAGAATAATCCAAACATTAGATAGGGAATGACCTGACCAAGGAACCAAAAATGACCAGTCTCACCCGAGTCTCTTTCTTGCTTTCTCTCACAACATTGGATAAAGAGTGCCAAAACCTAAAGCTAAGCTGCTTTAGGAGAATTACTTAGTGACATTTTGGAAGGGCTTATACACTGATTTGGGAACCTCTCCAGTTTGTTTTTTCCTCTTGCCTGTTAAAATTCTTTTTCTGTTATCTGTGTTTTCCTTCTTTTCTCAGACGGTGAATCCTCTAGGGGTTCACTGAAGCCTGAAGTTTTTTCTTGTTGAGGAAAGGGGGGTTGGGTTTATGTCTATCTATAGTAATAAAACATTCCACATGATTGATATAAATGTTTCTGACTTTTCACATGCACTTGGGAGAGTCCTCAACTGCCAAGGTCCATTGTCCATGCTGTCTCCCACTTGGATTCAATATATGGGGAAGGGGCAGACTCACTCCAAAGTTTTTGAAGATCTGATGGCAGTGCACTGGAACTCACTTCTAKAGAAACATGTGGAACCATCCAAAGCAGAAGAGAAAGAGGAGGAGCAGTCAGTGCAAAAGCAAAGAATCATAGAATATCCTGAGCTGGAAGGGACCCACAAGGATCACCAAAGTCGAATTCCAGGACAGTCCCAAGAGTCAGGCCAYGTGCCTGAGAAYGTTGTCCAAATGCTTCTTGAACTCTGTCAGGCTGGTGYTGTGACCATTGCYCTGGGGACCCTGTTRTCAGGGAATGTATTCCGTAGAGTAGCTCAGAGTGCAACTGCAGTGCAAGCTGCAGACTGAGATCGGGGTAGGAGCCCCAGGCAAAAGGCCRTGAACTGCCACAGGKATCTGTGGCACAGACACTCAKAGACACRGCAGGAGCTGACTACCCAAGACTTTCACCTGGTTGTACTCCAAGAGTATAAAAACACTCATTTTTTTTAGGGTCCCTCCTYRGAGACACCCAGCTTGAACTGTTATTTATTATTGCATCACAATTAAACTATTGTGMAGATCGAGACATCTGAGACTCTGCTGTGGGACACTGGGGTTGAGCCAGTAACAAAACCAGGTCTGACTTGTGGAGTGTGGGGTGTGTGGCTGCAAAGGGACTTCACTCCTATCTCAGGTGGTGTGGGAGTGACTGCCAGAGTGGCTCCTGCATGGTTAGACAGGGAAGTTTCCTTAACACTGTTTCAGTGCCCAATCATTCTCTGGGTGAAAGAATCTTTTTCTAACCTAAACCTGCCCTGACTCAGCTTCAGGCCATTCCCTYGGGTCCTGTCACYGGTCASCACTGAGAACAGATCAAAGCCTGTCCCTCCTCTTGCTCTCATGAGGATGATGAAGACCACAGTGAGGTCTCCCCTCAGTCTCCTCCAGGCTGAGTAAGCCAAGTGACCTCAGCTGCTCCTGGTACAGCTTCCCCTCAGGCCCTTCACCACCTTTGTTGCCCTCCTTTGGACACTCTCTAATAGTTTAATATACTTTTTATATTGTGGCAGCCAAAACTGCCCCCAGAACTCGACCATGGAATTCTAATGCCTAAACAACTTATATAGCTTCTGCATGGGCAAAGACCTAGATGGAAACAATACCAATTTTCTGCTATTACAGTTACTAGATAGTACTGAAGGAAACAGAAAACTGAGATTTTATTTCTAGCTATGTGAGAAACATGTATTTTAGTGTATATGAGCAGGACAGCTGAACAGAAAGAACATGGTTTTTCCAAACAAGTAGATAAAAGTTGGGTCTCTCATCTCAATTCCTATCTCTGACTGGAGAAATCTCCTGCAGCCTTTTAGATTATTTATCTGTAAAACTAAAAGGAACGGTTTGTTCTCCTTCTAGGTCTTTTAGCATTTGTAGCAAGCTGAAATGTTAATAATACCACTAGTTCAGAAATTATGCATTAAAAAAATGGGATTTCACTGAGTTAAAACTGCTATAATCCAGACCGTGCTATACAATACAGAAACATATGCTTTAAAGACCCACTATTTACTTTCTGGAAGAACTGCCAGTCATTTTCCTTTATAAAGGAGAATGAAAAGAAATACATTTAAAAATAATATTAATAATGAATAGGTTATTTTGTCACTGACCTAGACATGCATCTTTCAGATGCATCTATTAAAACACCTGCAAATTTTATCCCTGCTTTGAGCTCAGACATTTACTGCCACTGCTAAATTGCAACAAACCTTCATGTGAGGTAGTGGAGTGTACCATAAAGAAATATTTTTTCACCTAAGGTAAATAAAAGAGAATAAGATTTCTAAATAAAATGTGCACACAGAATTCTGTGTGGCTCTTTACCATATTACTAGTTTTTCCTTTAGATAACCGGTATCACTCAAGTATAAAACATTAAGAGACAGCTATAATCTCATTCAGTTTCTAACTCAGGTCAAATATTTATGAAAGGAATGTGTCTTCAAATTATAAAAGTACAATTGCATATTAGTTTTCTGTCAGTTTGACAGYAGAATRAARAAAATGTTAACCTGATCACTAAAATTATGCTTGTATTCAAAATGTTACCAGAAAGAGCCATTTATCTATCTGTATCTTCTGACATGATAAACAATTAAGTAAAATAATTATAATTTTAAATTGGARTTATTATTTAATTTCAGGGCTAAATATTCAGATACAGCTTTTCATTATGCAACTTCTACTACTATTTCAATCATTTTGATGGAGAGATATTTGCAAATGTGACCCTAACTTTGTGAAAACCTTCAAGGAGAGCTACCATGACTAAAGATGCAGATATGGAGACCCTCACAGAATAASAGTAGGAATTGCTGACAAACCTGACAATTAATAGTGGTAGAAAAAGATTCTATAGGTATTGTCTTTAATAAGTCTCAAAGTTACAAATGCTTAGYGCTGAGCTCAAATCTAAAATTAAGYTACAATAAATTAGGAGKCTAGTTCTTGATCATTGTTTTAATTTGTCATTTTTTCCACCTAACTCTGAAATGTATGCAGTAAGTACAGTTTTGCRCAGATTTCTAGTGAAATTCCTGCTCTGCATGACTGTTTCAGTCTTCATCTCCTGGGAGTCTGAAATGGGGGCCTGTGTGTGAGGGCATGGCTTTGGCTCATTGATAGTGCCCTGAAGAATGCAGTCTACCACAAATGATTAGCTGATAATTTTATTGAGAGTTTAGTGATATTTGATGACTTTCATAAATGGCAGGTCCTGGAATAAGGATCAACCTTCATATGATTAAAGGAAATTTTTTAGCATTTGCAGAAGAAAACCAAAACTGAATCAGCATACATATAAAATACTTTAAATTAAGTGGCCAAATGTAAAAATGTTATGTTCTTTAAAGCTTATACTATTTTGATCTATCACTTATAAGCAGTTCATTTGGGGCATGCTAGCTAAACATTTGAGAATGAATTTGTTTTCTGGAAAAGKAAATTCATTAAATTGGTTCTTTTTTGGAGCTCAAACCCACATTTTTTTTTATATTCTCTATACACTGGCTAAGATCTCCCATATTGCTTTCATTCTTAAAAATAATCCCACTCTGACAGATTGCGTTAATCTCAAAAAACAATGCAGTATTAAAACCATTGTTTGTATAACTTTCACATACATTCCCTTCCAACTTTTTCCAACAACAAAGCCCAGATTTTTAGATCTTGGGGTTTTCTGTTTCATCATTTTATTGTTGCTGCTGTTTGGGGATTTTCTTTGTTTTTTTGTTTCATTCTTTCACCCATAATCTGAAAGGTTTGCATCAATAGTCTTCAGAATCTCATTACAGGTTTCTTGTAATGTCTGAAAGAAATGTCTGATGGATGCTGAGGATGCTGCTGCCTTCTGTGTAGACCAGCTCAGGCAGAGAGAAAGAAATACAGACATTGATACTTATAGGGTACATAAATACTTCTAAGGCAACAAAGAACCCCCTTCTAGGGGTGCCCCGCTTCTTTCTGCAGGGCATTCAGCATTAATTACTTGCCAACAGTGTAGTTGTGCCAAAGCCCTGTCACCTGCCTGAGCTAAACCAGGAACTCAAATYTGTACCTCTTCAGCTGAAGAACTAACACAGAGAAACATCAGGAGTTCTAATTAAGCTGTGGTGTAAACAAGGCACATAACCATTCAGGCAATGCCATTTGCTCTAAGCATTAGAGCTTAGAGCATTAGAGCTTAGACTGACAAAATTATCAGTGAAAAGTGGCATTTAGATCTGTTCCAGAAGAAACCCGAATTACAACACCCACTCTTTCTGAGGTGACTTTGCAACAGTCTCACTGACTTCAGTCTAAGAACAATGCATGCATACTGCTCAGAGAGAATTGCCACAGTCTGCATTTCAAGCAGTAGTCCAAAGAAGTGGAAATCAAATTGGAGTTTGGTTGAACAACTCAACAATTTTACAACATTCCTTGCYGTCCCAAATTTCTACATAAGTAGCAATATACTACTTACACCTGTACTATATTGTATGTGTGAGCAATCCATTTCTCTTACTCCCTTTCTCTAGTCACTTATTCTCTAGGACTYCTTTGTGAGACAAATATAATTGTCATTATAATATATGCAGTTATTGTTTCATTGAACTTATTGTTATTGCGATATTATTGTTATATTGACAAAATKATTGGTAAACCACATTAGAACAGTATTTATGGCTTAGTATTCTAACCATTTCTTTCTCCTGMAATCTACTGGAAAAATAATGGCAGAGAAGCTACACTGAGAACTCAAATCCCTTTCATGCCATCAGGATCTTTAGTGTTGGAYTGAAAATAAGATTATTATCATAAGTACATTTAGCACGTGTGAATTTCTCATCAGATAGTGGTCAGAGGCAAAATTAGCTTTGAAGCAAGTCAATACTTTAAATAGACAGATGTGTTGAAGAAYGTTCAAGAAATATCACATAAATTAAATAAAAAGCTTAATATATTTTCAAATTGTTGGCCTGTCTGTGATACAATTAATAAGGACATTTAAGTTTATCCATAGTGGTACACTTCTCTCAAATATCACCAATTCCTTTAGCAGAAAAGAAAAGAGAAGTGAATTTAAGARTTGGTATTCATTTTCCCCAAAACATATAATTCTATATACAAAAAAGATCCACTCCTGAAGCAATAATGCACAGAAGAATAATTACATTAGGRATGTCCTGTCTATGTTATTACCTGACAATCTAATTAATATGYTTATTTATTTTAATAGGGTAACATTTCCCTAAGTTATGGGAACATCAACCAGTGCAAAGACAGCTAAAGATTATGAAGAAAATGAAACAATATCATTATTAATGCCTATGAGCAGCTTGAAAAATGAAGAGTGGAGGCAGGTACAAAGGTCCTAATGTGAGGTGTTATGAAAAAAAGGAAAAACAAAGTTTGATCCAATGAGTAAATTGACTTCARTAAATGGAGAAGCAGAAGTGAAGCAGCTTTAAAAAAATATTCACAGTATCACAAGAGAAAAACCACAAGAACCTTGAATGGCATTCTTTTTGGCTTAAGACGGAAGTTCTCCATAAGCACAGTCATCTGGACAGTACAGGTTAAATTACAGTTTCATTTTATATAGGAAGGTGTTGCAAACAGATTAACTGAGGACATAGAGTCTGTCTATTGCTTATGCAAGGCCCAGCAGAAAGTGCTTTACCCACGGAAGGAGCATATCTGGGAATATCTCATCCCCTGCAACAGCAGAACTCAGSTTAAGTGAAGCTCATGACAGTGAATTCCAAGCAACATCCCGAGCCTGGACACCGGTGCACTGCACAGTGCATGTTCCTTGTCCGGATCAGCAGGAGAGGCTGCTCTCCTGCACACTCCATTCTTGCCTGTATGGGTCCTTCAGACTCAGGACATCTCAGCCAAGAAATCTGGCTGCTCCAATTTCCTTACATCTTATATTACTGCTCCCAAAGGACCTGTCAGAAGTTCTTCTTAACCTTTTCAATGAAGCAAGACAGCACATTTGTCTCAGTCTTTGAGAAATTCAGAAAAAGTTCACCATTTTCTGAATTCTGAATTCTTCTGATGATGAAAATACATACACTTAATATGGAACCAAAATTTCCRTTGACTGATSTCTAATATTCAGTAAAACTGCAAGAATTACAAAACATCACAGAATCTGAAATGAAGACATTGGACTCTATTTCTTGCTTCATCTCTGGCTTGTCAGGCAAACTTGGACAAGTCATTATTTCTGTCAATGCCCTACAGTCCACTTCTACAAAACAGACATGCAAACAATGTATATACAAATACCAAAAACTTRTAAGATATAATACTTTCTCCTTAACAGTGCAACATTTGCCTAGGAATGAATCCTTTCCTCCCAACAACCAGTATCTATAAAAGGGTTAATTCAAAAAACACCCTCAGAAACCAGAGAACTACAGGTACTCTTGATACCCTGAGCATGTAATATTTATAACAGTCATACAACTTTAATTTTACTTCTTTGCCTTAGAAAAAAAAAAAAGAGTGCAATTTTTCTAAGCACAGCACTGCAGAAAAAAAAAAAAATGAAGCGCTCGTTAGTTTGGAATTTTCCATTCCTTTTTGCTTCTGCCTGAAAGGCAGAGGACTGTGGGGGTTTCATAGTGGAAAGAATTTAGGCCTGTCTCCCTTTGACTTGCAAATTTTAGAAACAGTGCACTATCCATCTAACTGGTTGGCAAGGATTTAATATCCCTTAAGCCAGTCATGAAGCRTTGTCTCCTCTACCTCCTCCGTCCCTCACCCTTCAATTTGTGTATAAAAGCTCAATGCATGCAGAATTTACACTCATAACAGTGGTGGTCACTAGTGTCACTATMAAGTGTCAGGGTAACAGCAGCTAGAGGTGTGGCAGTGATACTGCCATAAATTGAATTTCCTTGGACAKAATTATGTCTCACCTGTTAAAACTCATGCTGGTCCAAAAAAATGGTGCTTCTGCATCAAATACCACAATTAAAAATTACATTTTCACAATATGGACTACCTAATGGTAACGTATTTTCTCATCACATTTTCAGCACCATATCAGTATGCATTCATATGTCCTCTTTCATATTTTAGTTTAGGGTAGATAGTAAAATAAGAGACCTAAAATACTACATAAAAATATAAAAAATGTACTATCACTGAATTCACTTAAAAAGCTTTTCTGAACCAATTCCATCTRTTGTCCTCAAACCATACAGGAGTTCTACAGTGCTCATCACAGCAGCTATACATATAAAAAAAACTTGTCCGATATATGCTTGTGGGGCTTTTTCCCCTCTTTTGAAAAMGGGGGAAACTGATTTGTGCTTTGTAAAGCAGACTTTTCTGGAGAAGGATCTAATTAAAGAGACAAGCAGGTTTAAACTAAATTTGTGCACATTTTTAAAATTGCTTGATTAGTCATAGGGACAGGTAGGACTGAAGGAAAACCTGCATATTTATTGCATCACAGCCCCCCTGCTTTCAGGGGCAAAAGGTAATGTGTACCTAAAATCCCATTKGTACATGTTTCTCTCTCAACTGGACATGACCTTTGAATGTAAAAAGACAGGTTGGTGCAGACATTATCTCCCACAGGGGGAAATGGTGGGCTGCTTATCATCCCATCAACCTCAAAGCCTAAGTCACATTTGACATCAAACTAATGTCACTGAAATGAATGACATGCACCTATTAGATGGTACTGAGAACCAGACAAACTGGAAAACTAAGGAAGTAAGAGGGGGGCCATAGAGGAGATATTGGCACTTTTTTCAATGACTACTGATCTCATTTCAGTCCATGTAATAGGAGGGAAATAATACCAATACTGCAAMATTCATGTGTCACTTCATCTAAATCCAAATGAAGGCATTAGGAACAGTTAAAGACAGAGTATTTTCTTTTCATTACCTGTGCTTACACACTACTACAGTTTTGTATAAACCTAGTTGTCCAAAAATATAACAAGATTTTTAGCACGATTAGAAAACCCTCTGAAATGCCCTGCACATTTTGTGTAAAAACTGTGTCTTCATATCACATGTTATAAGTTATCTTGTACAAACTTTCAATATGCTGCTCTCAATTTTTTCAGAGGATGAAATAAAAGTCCTACAGCAGAATCAAACCAAGTTCACAGTCCCACGTTGCAGTCCTGTTAATGGACAAGGTACAGCAATACAGCAACAAATGGATCAGCCGAGCARCCTTATCAGTAAATCACTTGCTACACTTTAAATAGTTGCCTTTCAAAATGTTGCTTGCATTACTTGAAGAGCTATATTGATTTCATATTTATCCCTGAACTTATCTTTGTTTAAGTTTAGAGTCTGGAAATAACAGTTAGCTTTTAATAAAGTGAAATTTATACAATCATACTGAAAACAAGGCTGAATTTCACACATACACAAGTGATAACCTGCATTCCTCCCTTCCAAAGCTAGGAGAATACTGACAGCTATGATAGGATATGTCTTTTTATTTTTTCCATTTTGGTGGYATTGTCTGTGTTCTTATTTCCTGCTATGGATCAAAAAAGGAGCACCCAGTAGCTTTGTTTCTTCTTTCCTATTAGCAGAAAATACTAATCTTTACATAACCAATAATTTATTTACTGACATTTTCAAGCTCTGGGGCTAAAATGATTCAGGCAATTTAATTATGTTTTTCTTCTTTCCAGTATATTTCTGGTAATGCCTTATCTATGGAAATTTTTTCARTTTTATTTTCTTTTTCTTTCTAATTTTTGTTTTTCAGTGCTCACAGTGACATCCTGTCCTTTTGCTAGGACAGGATTCAAGGCCATGATCCAGCTGTTGAGCTCACTGTTTCAACTGGCACCAYCCCATTACCATTTTGTGCCATTCTGTCTGGACACCAGGCAGCCAGGAGAATGGTAAGATAACCAGTTAGGCATAAAAAAGTGAAGAGATACCAGAACCACTTACACTCAGTCCTAAAGTGTCTGTGATTTAATTCTAGAGAATGCTGTATTTTCAAATAATATTAAGAATATTTTACAACATTTGACTATGCATCTTCCAACGTTTTACAATGAAAACATCCCACTGTCATAATCTGTGCACCTCCAATGCCCAGTTCCATCCRCTCTTGCCAACAAACACATATTAAGCATTTTTTCTATACAGTCTGCCCTAGGTTAACCAATTAACAACATAATTAAYTTAGTAGTGAATAAGATAGCTTTGATATTGTGTTGCTCTGTACTGGGGAAGCCTGGCAGCTAAAGGCCTAAGGAAAAAAAGCATCCCTTCTCTGAAATCTCCGTGGGGACCAAGTCCAATGGGGTCAGAAGCATTACTGGCTCTGACAGAGCGGGACACGCCAACAGGCAACAACAGGCCTGAGCAAGCGTGAATGATGTGTCTATCTGGCAGCTTTTCTGGAGAAAACAGCTTTGCAATAAAGAAAAGGGAAATATGAAAATCACTGTATCCTTCTGAAACAGGTAGATCTATGATGGATCTGCCCTTGGTCTAGCTCTCTGATCGCCATTGACGTCCTTTGGTGAGGAAGCTTTGGTCAAGGAAGGTTCTTCAGGGAGGGCTTGTACACCTCTGCACATGAGAGAAGCTGCCTTGCTCCCCAAACACTGGCCAGATTTCAGAACCCAGGTAGGTGGAGAGTCAAGCCACAGCTGCTGGAGGGAAGTTTTAGGGAGACTGGATCTGAGCCTGTTGGAGTGGGTATGCCAGTCAGTGTCAGAGGAATTACAATTGGGTTTAGATAGTAAAATTGTACCGTGTAAAGTACTTGGACCTGCCACAGAGCTGGCCTTGTAAGTATATATTGAGCTCAACAAGATATAGATTCATGGATGATGGAGTTGAAGGTCTACTTCTGAAGTGACAGTCAGGTGATGTAGCTGCACATGAAAGAAAGCTCAGGGTCAGTCAGGGACAAAGGCAGGAGGTGCTCGGCAGCTGGAGCCCATGGCAGAACCTGTCAGAGCTCAGGAGAGCTCAGTCTGTCCAGGCAACAAAAGCTGCTCTTGAAGGAACATGCCACAGATTCCTTCTTCTGTCCTATGTCATCTTATCCTGAGGACCAGTTTGAACTTTATGGAAGAGAAAACTATAGAGACCCCAYTGGAAGGCAGAAAAAAAATAATAAAATAATATAAATTAAGCTTCGGTAAAGGACTGAGTGAAATATGTTATCCTTGGAAAGATGGCTGGGAAAAATCCTCACTAATCTCTAATCTGAGGAAAATTAAAAATACGCAAGATACCCAGAGATGGATTTCAAATACTTAAATGAGGGATTGATGCTATCTAGAAGTGAAGAAGCAGAGGTGGAAGACGTGGCAGGTGATAGATTAGATAYAGACTCTGCTACCTGGATCACGGTGTATATGGCATGTTAGATCCACCGGATTTTCTGTAGTACAACCATGATGTCATTTCAAATCCAGAACGTGCTAAAAACACCTGTTCAATGTATTTTCCTTATTTTTATTCTCTGGGGCAGAGTAACAYGAATTTGTGCAGGAAAGAGTTCTTGCTTGTGTCAGGAGCATCATTAAGGAGAGCTCAGGAGAAGCTGCCTTTGCATTAGCACCTAAAAATTGGAAGTCCCTTCGACATGTCCCTCATAACTTACAAAGTCCCAGCCTCAGCTGCCTCTGCCCATTTTCAGAAGCATGTTGCTCCATACTCAGCTCTTTCACTAAATTAACCATATTGACAGTCTTTTCTCCACTATACACCTTGTAAAACATTTTGTTCTAAACAAAATTTTGTCCTACTTCTCAAAGGCTTACAACTCAGTCAAATCAAAAGCTACTTTCTCTAGAAAAACTAACAGCACTCCTCCTTCATGAGAGCTATTTTCATGCCAACTTCAAGTTTCTACAGCTCAGCAAGCTGACAAAGTCCACAAATACTCTCTGTAGAAGAGGTAAAGCATGTTTTATCATGGCCCATACCAGAAAACAGCTCAACCCATGTTCACGCACCAGGGATCCCCAGCTAGGTATGCACAGGGAGTATTTTTATCCTCCAAGCAAACTCTCTGCCAAGTTTTAATTGACTAAAACCAAGAAGTTCAAGTGAAAACTACTATACAAGTTCAACATGTAATGCAATCTGCAAGAGCTAGTAAGTGCATCTGAAAATTTGSTAGGGACCCTTGCTTCAAATAATAACAACAAAAAAAAGGCATTTGAGAAAATAGGCCATATTTCCATGTTTTGTTTTGCATGCATGGCAGAAGCTGTACATCATCAGTTCTACTCTTCCCTGAGCAGAGGTATTCACTTGCTCAGCTCCTGCCATTTGTTCAGGCATCGCACGTAGTAACCAGGAGCAAAGACCTGTTTTAGGTTCAGGATAATATGACTTAAAGCCAAAAAATGGCTTTAAGCCATTTAAGCAAACCAAATGGATGAGTTCTAAAAATCCTGCAGTCCTCGTGGGCCTTGGGTTGCCATTGCTTGCTCTGCAATATTGAAAATCAGGCCACCTACTTATGTCCTGAAGAGAATTAAAATCTAATTGARGCATCTATGGAAAATCCTTGCATTCACCTTTAAGCCTGTGCTTCTACTCCTTAAAAAGCAAATCAAACCAACAGAAATGCTAACCCTAACCTATCAAATAGTAAAAATATCTTGCCTTTTCAGTGACTGCTTGCACTCAAACCCTGTCTGACATTTACCTTATGCAATGTGGTCTAAGGTGAAGAAAGGAAYTTTTTTCCCTCCCTCACAATTTCAACTTTTCACTTTGCGTAGGAAAAAAAGTTATAACTAAAATTCTGTTTTCATTGAGGGTTATGCAGAGTTTTAAGTCAGAAACCAAAGGAGTTAATTTACATCAAAAAACCAAATCAGCACATGCTGGAACTAAAGCATGAGAGAAGTCCTGAGACACTTGTTTGTTTATGATAACAACTTTATTTATTTACTTGGCCGGTATGCTTCCTCTGATAGACAGAGCCAAAACACAATTTATAAGAGATGCAGCATGATAGAGTTCATCTATCCTTCCCTGATGAAACAGCAGTAAAGATACATACAACATTTTCTGCTTGGTCATTTTCATTACTTCTGATGCTACTGAAAGCCTAAACTAATATTAACTTCTGTATKATGTACACTTATTCCTAGCATGGTATAATACGTTACCTTAAAATAAACCTCTGAGAACTATAAGCCAGAAATAATTAAAAACCAGTGTAAAATACACTAAGTATTGTTCTGCATTAAGCTGTTTCCTCATATTCAAATATTTAAACTTCTAATATCTCACAGGAATATACATAACTTTGAGAAAATACATGTGTACAGATGTGTATATATATATATAATTTAAAAATTAAATTTATACCACGAAACTTAATAAATCCATCTTATTACTGGCAATTAACAGAATTTGCTGGACTCATTCTTTTCAATGGCAAAGCTGAATGCACTTTCAGAGTGATAATTTCTAGGGTTAATTGTCATAGCTTCCTTGACGCAATCTTCTCCACCAGCTTTATTTTATCTGCCAGAGCACCAATATGCCATGATTAGCATAAATTAGACTAAATAAATTCAGTGGGTTACTATATTATTTTATGCTAATCCATTTATTTATTTATTTTTAAACATTTCAAGGTTAGGGATGGGTGAGCACTGCGATGGCGAATTCCTAACTCCAGCCTGTTCAAATTCAGCTCAGAAGAGCTTAAAATCTGTGTGGGTTTTTTTTTTTTTCAGAAATGTTAAGGAGAAAAAATTCGGTGTGAAAAATGTCATCAAGTACAAACTGCTCTATCATTATATACTGACCTTTTATGGTGGTRCTGATGGCATGCTACTGTGAGGCAAGGAACTCAATACATGTAACTCAACAGCACAGAGCAAGGGAAAAAGAAATTCCAAGTAAAGTTGCTTGCATGACTCAAATGAGAGGCTTTCCCGGTGTTTATAGATATAACCTGACCTCCTATTGCCCCAGTAATGTTCTTTCAAATTTTAGGAACAACTATCTTGAACAACTGGTTCATGCCAGCTGCCCACAGCATTACTCACAAAGGCCTGCCTTGTGAATCTGCTGACAAGAAGAAAACTGGAGGCAGCTGGAGAATGGGGCAGTGGTGCACATGATCAATCAGCTGCCCATTCACCTGAGTTGGTGCCTCTGTGGTTTGAAAGGAAATTTTCTCAAAAGAAACCTGAAGAGCACATGTAGCATGTTTATCACTGACTGACTCTCTCTCCAGGAGAAGATCTAACTCAAAACTAGAGTCAGCTGATGTTTGATAGGACCAACTGTTCAAGGAAAGTATACAATATTCCATCCTATCTGTCAACACAKCTTGTGCAAACACACTGTACCATGTCATGTAGAAATGAAACCAGCAGTGAGATTCACAAAACACTTCAATTTGCTTCTTGCATGTGACAGCACAGTAAAGATGTATGCTGTTCTGGTTTGTCAAGTGTGCATCAATGTAAGAGGTGATGGGTACAGAAGCAGACCTTAAAGGAAATGGAAAGATAGGATGAGATTTTCATCAGTTTTAATTAAGTGGGTGGGTAGAATCGCTGAAACAGAAAAAAGATGGTGAAATTGTAGTTGTTCCAACTGCTCTTGGACAAGGACTTCAGCTTTTCATTTAYTGAAGATGTTAAAATTATCTTTGCTCTCTATTATCAAATTTAAAAATATTTTCTTGTTTGTCCAGTTATATATATAGACAAATTGTGACTCTTACTTCTGTTCCAAGGAAAATTAAGGAAGAGGATGACTGTGCAGATAAAGAAGAGACACAGTGCCTGTGTTGACAGGRACAGAATTAAACACAAGGCTCCAGCCAATAGCAGAAAAAATAAAGGCCATGTCCAGAATGCACAGTTAAGATAAGAAAATGCAAATTTTAAGTGCCCAGGATAGAGAACGGACAAATTGATCACTTAAGGTATGTCTGTATAGTCTCTGCCAAATTAACTGATAGCTACAGGCATCTTTTATGGTCTTTGCTTAAATGAAGTGCCACAGTGGCAAATGATCTGCGTGTGTTCTGAGCATTTCAAACAGAAAACATATGAAGAAAATATCAAATAAGAAACATGTCCCACTAATAACTTACAAATTTTCAGCAACCATTCAAAAGCCAGTGTTGCAAACTGACTAGTCCTGCCAGTGCACTGTCTGGTCTCACCATAGGTTTCCTTTCTGTGTATCACAAGAGCTGATGTTTATGGGACAGGAAACATACATGACAGTGCCTTCTGCCATCCAGAAGTGTATGCCAGCAAGAATTTGAATTGAAAGCCTTCAGTTTGGAAGTCAGAATGGTCAGCAAGGCAGGGTTAGAGCCTTTACTCATTATTCTTCATATTCAGGGCTCATACGCTAAGGATTCCAGGTCACAGACAGGTCTCTTGTTTTGCTGTCCACTAGGCTGCTCCTTCCCAAAATCCAGCAGTCAGATGTGAGCCCTCCCTACTGCTAAGTCAGTGGGCAACTGAGGMAGGTGCTCTGGTTAAAGCTGAGGTAACCCTTGTGAGATCAGCACCACAGCAGTCAAGACCTTGTAAGACCCCGAACTTCATGAATTCTATGAAAACTGTTGTCAGTAGTAACTGTTGACTATGGAAACCAGTTCAGAAATATGTATGAGTTTAAAGCACTTGAAAAAARGGCAGTTAAAAAAAAAGCACAAAAGCAGATATCGGATGCATTGTATCACATAAATCATAGTAGCTTTCCTTCACAATGATTYTCAAGATGATATCTTAAAGGATCAAAACCTATAAGCATTAAGAAGGGTGTTAGATGCTGAAAGCCATCAGAATCCCTTGTTCTATCACTCTGAATACATTATTGCATCTCACTTTCTAGTGCTGAAAATGGATAGATTTTCAGATAAAAATTAGGAAAAGCTGAATTGCAYTCCCTGTCTGGAGTCTTGTAATGTATGCATTTTCATAATGTTTTGTGCAAAGCATTCAGGGAAAAAATCGCATATATTTATGGTCAAATTACTGGCAGCTTAGCTTAGCAAATKCTGTAATTTAACTGTTTAACAGTAAATTAAATTTACAGTTTGTAATGTAAATAAATTCTTTTTAATTCAAATAATAGTATATAATATATGTATAATTCAAATTCTGTTTAACAATGACAGACTATTTTCACAACAGATAAAATTTACTTATTTCAGCTTGTATTTATTGCTAAACAATCTCACAATAGCAGATTGTTTCCAACTATAAATGTGTGTTAAAACATTTAACTTTAATAGTGGAATCTTGTCATATTGATGTACAGTAATATAACATCATAAAATCCTATTCCAAATTGCAAACTCAAGCAAAAATTAACTTCATGTACTAAGGAGGACAGGTTGAAATTACTGCTATATGGTCAGAAAGTTAATCTAAAGCACTGTTTAAAATACTGGTTCTGCTTAACATATTTAAAATAAGAAATCCTAAATYTGTTCAATACTTCTAAAAGAATCAGAAAGAATTTGGGCTTCAGTTCTGCCRGGATGATCTCTGCTAACAAATGTTGCTACCGTACCAAGCTGTTCTGACTTTAGTCCTCTAGGGTGTGCAGAGGCAGACAAGTTTGTAAGATAAGGACCTTTATGTAAAAAATTCATAGGAAAGGTCGTGTTTCTACCATTTCTGGAGTGCTGAGCGGATCAATGGAATGCACAAAGCAAGACAGTAAGACACAGAAATTGTTTCCTKCTGACTGGCACTCCTGGAAACAGCACTTGGGAAATACAGAGGGTTAAGGATTGCCACCACTACCCAATTTTGGGACATTCTTTGCTTCTGGCCTGCGACAAAGTGAGGTGTGGAGACAGAGTCCCTATTGCACTGGCAGGAGCAAGCACACGATACCTTCAAAGGCCCCTGATGATGTGAACGTGCTGAGCTCAGCCRAGATAACCCGCTTAGAAAACAGGACACAGTAATGAGGGAACCTTGAGCAAGCAAGGGTGAAACTTGGTCAATAATTCCCTCTGGCCTTGGTGGGAGGTTGGCYGTGCCCAGAGCAAGGGCTCCTCACCAGGCACAGTGGGGGCAGTTTAAAAGCCCACACTGACCAATGCTCACCATAAACACCAGAGGAAATAAGGAGCTGTGCACGAGTCCTCTGAGTCAGGTCTTGTGGGATGAATGTGGCCATGCTAACCCCTGTCTAGGCTGGGGCTGCAGCCAGTCCCACTGGAAGCTTTAGCTCTTCCCTTTGGATCAGATCCTCAATATCTATCTCTTTGTATCCAGCACAACCTGACCCTGAATTCCAATCGCTGGCACTAAGAACATCACATCAACACAGGGTTTATCTCACACAATCATAATTACCCTTTTGATACTTTTCTTTCATTTATACCCGAGACTCTTAKCATGCTTTCTATTTCATCTGCTTCACAGAGACCAAATTTACCTCCCTTAGCAATGTTTTGCCCCATAAATGAGCACTTGGCATTAGATGTGCTCCTGTACCTTACACGTGATATTTCCTGTCGAGCAAAAAAGGCTCTTAAAGGGACTTTGTGACTTTACCCTWCTGAAACCGAAGAAGCCCAGATATAATTAAGGATGGCAGTTGRCTGGCAGTCCCTCAACAGCAGCCGCACCACATCAGTCCTTTTAAAATCAGCAAAATAAAAAGCAGGTCATTCAGAACTGTGTTTTTGGGCCAGACACTTGCAAGAGAACTGAAAATTATCTCAACTCACAGCCTCATACCATTCAAAAGTACACCACAAAATAAGACACACTTACTGATGATTTGGAACTTGTTGCATTTAATAGCTACATTTATAAATATATTTTATCTATATTTATATTTTTTAATATAACTAGTTAATAGTTATATTTCTGAAAGCTCTGAATGTTATTTTCTGAGATTTTCCTTTTCCTGTATAGCCAATGGTTTTATAAAAGGCATTTTGTTTAAACCACATCTGTTACATACTCATATGTATTCTTTTGAGGGTACATGAGCTCCTGTAACTCATGTTAAACAATATTTCATTCAACACACTTCCCCACTGAAGCTGATAYAGAATTAGGTACTAGCTAATAGGAGGACTAGCATCAGAGTCTAACCCTTACTACTGGAAAACTCAGACAGCATCTTAACCTCACAAAGAACCCAAAGGGCTTTATAGATTGAATATACAGCAATTGACCATTCAGGCTGAGGTGTCCTCAGAAACCTCTCATCAGCTGTAGATGAGGAATGATAAGAATACAGCTAAAATRGCACATTTGAAACACAAGCTGAAAATATCTAGAAGTCTTCTAAAATGAGGGACAGTCTAGCTATTAAGAGAAAAATCATCTACCATCTTTTAGCTGTTTTAAGTCACTGACAGCTGGTTCAGTCTTCCTACAAGTAGGTCTAKTTTATTTAAGAATGCTTCATTTTGCCTGTACCACCACTTTCCRTTTGCTATTTCTTGTTGAAAGGGAGGGGAAAAAAGCTAGCTCATTGAAAATGTAAATTATATAAATCCTGTATCAGAAAAAAATAAAACATGTAAGTCAAAAGCATTGCTTTACTTCTTTTATGAGTTCCAAGAGTTGAGCCTCATGTCTCCTCATGCTGCCCCAGAGCTGTGCCAGAGCTCTGCCCACTACATCACACTGACAACAAGAATGCTGCATAGTTATTCCTTGCAGCCTTCTCTGCAGTGGAAATATTCCTTACAGATTCTGCTTCATTTTAGTCAATTTTTAGCCAACTGAATTTCCAATTGGTCCTCTTCTGGTGGATGAAAAAGCTGTTTTCCAAGTGCTGCAGGGAAACATGATTTTATTTCTATATTTGTTTCCCTTGGAATTTAAAAATAAATGTGACCAGCATCTCTATCACAGGTTCTGAAAGAAGCTAAAAATTAATTTTAAAAACATCCATTTCTTCCAACAGTGGACACAACAACTTTGTCAAAACAAGAAAGAAAGCAGTGCTGCTAAAGTGATGTGTTGTCCTGCCACTCCGCCTTGCGCTTGCCCGGCTTTTTTCTATGCATTTAAAAATAATGCAGATACTTTCACACAGAGCATCTCTGTTATGCTTTTTATTTATCTGGTCCTTTGCACTTCCAGCTAACATCTAAGGCAGGAGGTCYCAGCTCTGTTGTGAAGGCATCTGGTCCAGCTTCACAAGCTGTGAACCGCAGAGTCTGTGCAGGAGCTGCACTGCTGGACTTTAACAGCAATTTCCACTCAGCTCTCAGCAGCCAGAAGCCACTTTGCATTCAAGTGATCCTAACTTAAAGCATAAGGTATACAATGCTCAAAAGAACTAAAATGAAAAAAAGGGAAATGCTACTTCTGCCTGCACTGAGGAATCTGTTGGCAGGGTTATGTGTTGCACTCCTGTACAAGAGACAAGGCAGTACAGTTTTCATTAAGCTTTCTAACTGTGTCACAGCAAAACTGGAGCCATGCCACCGACTTATATTCACCCTCCAGTAAAGATGGCAGCTTGCTCCGCCTCTTTTTTGATTTCAAGGTTTTTATCCAGAACAGTGGCAGTTTTGSAGTGAGAACTGTGCCTGGTAATGTCATGGTGGTCTAAGTTCAAACCCTGTTTATGACAGAAGCAAGAGTGTCTACTTATGACACATTCCTGAATATAATGAGTCAACCACAACCAAGGAGCAGGATTTGATAAAGTTCTGCCACACATTCTGTTTTTAAACTCCCTGTTTTCATGTGGAGTGGACACATGAACATCAGGCAGTGTGGGGGAAAAAATTAACAAATCTTTGAAAAAAACCAAAGCTGCATAATCTGTGGTATTTCAGTTGGTCTTTATCCGCAAAATCCCAGATCTTTGTTTAAGCTACAAACAGACTATAAAAATCAGCTTGCTGGCCTCTCTCCTTATTATCCACATCCCTGCACAAATCAAATGAAGCTTTTGCTGTAAAGCTGATAAAAAACACCACACACATGAGCAAGCTGATGTATTTAAAAAGTGGTTATCATTTCTAATCCTTTCCTCTCTCTCCAGGGAATATCATATTTCCAAGGAACACACAAAACTCCACCACTGAGCACACATCAGCACTTATACTTGTTTTGATTAGGGATTTTCTAAAATAACAATGAATGAAGTAGTCTGGCATTATAGTTGATTTTTAGCACCTAGGGAAGCAGTACGACAGTCATCCAATTGTTTAAAATCACTGAATAGCCAAGACCAGGCCTGACAAATATTTGCACTCACATAATCTATTTCAAAACCTCACAAAATGAACTACGGTACCTGGTTTGATATCAGGCAGATACTTTTGCCATTTCTTTGTAGATAACCTCCTTTGTAGAACCCCATGTGTAACCCAGAACAGGAGGAGTGGTCACAGATGCTAAACTTATGCTTGAGCTCTCTGAGCAGGCGCTGGGATTTGTTGGGAGATTCAGGATATCGACTGAGATGTTCTCCAGTTCCACTTCTTTGCCAGAGAAAATTTTATTATATATTTAAGACATCTCCAAATGATATGTCTAGATCCACTCTAGACAACCAAGTTTAGATTCATGAAAGACCCAATACACATTTCACACAGATCTAAGTCTAGTCTTGCAACTTGTCACAAGCCAATGAGTGACAACACTGGGAAACCAAGGAGGTGTAAGATTCAGGTCCCACCTCCTATTACTCAACTTTTCAAACTGATTTGATACAGACTTGAKCCAAAATCTAGTCTGACTTACAACTTGTGAAGAGAGGTTTAAATGTSCCTCCTCATGCTGTGCACTTTAGAAATTTGTGCACAAAAAGACCATTTTACAAATGAAACTGCAGCCATGAGTTATGATTGTTAAACTCCTGAAAATATACACAAAACCACACAAAGAATATAGAACAGAAATGAGCACTTAATTTWCTAGACAAATTTCTGATGGCTGCAGAATGGAGGAAGATGCTTCTTCAATGTGGGCTTCAGCACAGTGAGTCWTTCATTCATGGCAGAGATTTGTGTGCCACCATAAACATTTCTTGTTGTGTGTGATTTTTAACGTGTGTAACACACCACATGCATTATGCTACTTAGATTCTATCAATTCAGCCATGTCCTAAGAGCCTCACCTTTTACACAAAGGCAGTAGACCATTTACATTTACAAGCATCTTAGGGAGCAGGGTGGGGTAACAGCCTGCTCTCTGCCAGGCAGTGGCTGACCTCAAAAACAGAAAAGGGCAAGGAAACRGAGATGAATCTACTAATGCAAGAAGTCTTTGCTCTTGCATTAGTAGCAAATTTTTAAGTATTGGTAAACAGCAGGAACAGCATTTTAGAAGTAGCCACAGAAATTTGGGAATTATGGAATATCAAAATAGAATTTGTTCAATGGATTTAACATTTGTAGAATTTTCTCTGGTAAATAAGGTCCTTGTGTTTCAATTTTCTCTAATACTTTTTGTCTTTATTTTTTCCTTTTTTTGACATTAAAATATATAAAACAAGGGCTCAATCCTGTTTTGCTTCAAAAGCAGCACAGACAAGTAGCTGAGAAAATGAAATTTCATTGAACATGGGTTATGGTATTTAAAAAGAATGGAAACAAAACTGACAATAGAGAAGGAATAAACATGCATTCCAGCAAATTCTCTCTTTGGCTAAAAGAAGTTGCGAGGGTTTGGGTTTGGTTGTTTTGTTTTTTTTTCATTTGACAATTTCTGTTAAACAAATAATCAGATAAAACAAATAAAAACAGAGGTAATGCCTGTGTAGTCTGACATGAGCACAGACTTAAATCGGATTCAGCTCTTAACAGCCACCCTCAGGTGSCTAAGGAATCATAGCAAGGTAATTCAGACACTGTTAGGCCAGTTTTCAATGGACTTCTGTCAGCTCAACAGCTGATAAAAGCCATCTGGACGATCAAATACTGCATAGTTCAAGATACAGAAAATGGTGAATATATGTAAGCCCAATCAGTCTGAATGACAGATCTGCCTCCTCACTGCCTAGTTTTTTGTTACTGTTTTTGACAGCTATATATATTCCATTTTCAACAGAGTTCAGAAGTCCAGGCCCTATCTCTATGGCATTTTTAATTCACATCTACACAAATGTCATGATATTTCTCTAGGGGAAAAAAAGTGTAGAAGCTGATTTTTGTGTCAGCTAATAAAATTATTGTATAGTTCATTCAATTATATGTTCCTAGCCCTGTATCTATATGGATAACTAACAATTACAAGACAAATGACAGACATAGATAAGATGATGTGGTCTACACACGCTGTCACTACTACCTGGAAAGATATGGCTGAAGAAGTGGTGTGGAGGAGGCTTGGTCTTTCCCAAGAACCTAACAGGTTTCCTCCCCTACCCCAAAGGAAACAGCTATGAATCACAAACAGTTTAGCCACACAAATCCAGTGCCCAGCTGCCATGTMATTTGAACAAGTATTGCCCTTTTATATCAGACATTTAATAACAGAGTGACACCAGAATTTATCTTCTGCCTCTAACATGCTTCTTCACCTATGAGAAACCTGGAATTATAGACCTACAGTACCCTAGATGCTAAAAATTTAACAGGTTTTGCATGACAAGCTTTTTCCATGGCACAGATTTGCTCTTTAAATGTGAATTGACATACAGGGTCTGCGTTTTCAATGGCACTAGTGATATGAGCCATCTGACCTTACAGTGGCTTGCCACACTCATGAACCATTTATGTTCTCTGTGGACCTATGACAATCCTCCCATCAACCATGCAAGTAACTTTCACTGATTTTCACTGTGGAAAATTAGATGTGTTGGAATTTTGAAAATGAGGGCAATTTTTACAGCCTTAGACACTCAGTTTAGAACTAGGACCCTGTTGTGGAAACTTCTGTTCATCATCCTTATGGTCTAAAGCACTGTCTTGGTAATAAGGAATGGACATACAAGAACACATGAAAGCAGAACTGGCGTTGCAAGCAAAAGCAAACACTTTATTGCAAACATCATGGCCAAAATTCACACCATCTAATTCCATCTAAGATGTAATCTTTTTTGCAAGYGGGTCAACTAGAAAGTCTTTACGGTTGATCTGTGTAGAAGACAGCTTCTCCAGATTAAGGAGAAGAGAAACCCTTCCCAGAACCTGTGCATGTGGAAAGACAGCTTGAGCTGTCTGATATCTACCTCCCATGTGTGGCAGTGTTTAGGATGAGCAATCAAAAAAGCATCTGAACTTGTCCAACAGAAAAAAATCTTACCTGAATTAACTGTCAYAATCTGAATAGACAAGATTTTGATYCTTTGTTAGCTGMATCCCTTAGACCTCCACTTGTCGAGGTGTAATTTAGTCACAAATCACAGCATAAGGCAGCAGCTTTATTTAGCACATACAGTATATTGTTTGCACAGTATTATCTACAGGTTTAGGCTATGAATTAAAGAAGAAAAAAGTTTGCAAAAGCACAAATTTTCAGGACAGTTACTGGACAGGAATCACTGCGTATAGAATTTTTTAACCTCCAGGATGATAAAAATGTCAGAGACGAAATAAATGAGAGCATGGTAATTTTCCTCATAAAAACTAGAGCTTATATGAAAAAAAAAAAAAAGCTGAAAAAGACTGTGTGCTCAAATGGAAACTGCCTCTTCTCCATTGATAATAGGATGCAGTCAGACACACTGCAGATTAGAACTAACCTGCAAGGTTTTATTACCTTTGATTTTTAGCTCTGTGCTACATAAAATTAATTTGTATTTTGCACTAGAAAAYGCAGGATAAATGATGGCAATGTAGAAAAGAGGTTTTTTTCTCCTGTGCAAGATCTGTGAAYTCTTCTCAGACCTCAAACTACTTACAGCAAGAGAAAAATACCTGCTTTGCACTTTGTGGTGCTATACAACTCATAAGAGCCCCAGTTTAGATCGTGCCTACTTTCAAACTTCTGGTTACATGGCTAGACCTCATTGACTGATCTTAGTATCAGGTTTTATCTCTTAGAATGGTAAGCAGTTTAGCATGGTCTTTGGCAATTTTACAGATCCTGAGAAAACAGCAGTTCCTGTGCTATTGCAGTGCCTTCTTCCCAAAATGAAGCAAAATGTGGCAAAGGTGACAGTACCAGAAAAATAAGAGCAATAAACTATAGTAAAAGAAAAGTTTAACTAAAGAAATAATTTTCTAACTACACAGCATCGTCTTGTTGAAAGCTTCAGGAAAGGCACTCGAAAGAAAAGAATCTGATTTTTTAGTGGAATTTCAGGAATTACAACTCAGAGGAGGTGTGTTTTCTTCTTATCATCTATATAAACTAGAGCAAGACAATTCATACTGGACTCATTATTTCTAGAATTTTTAGAATACTACTCATCCAGGTTATATGTTGTCTTCATAAGAGTTAAGACCTTGAAACACCCAAAAATTAGATTTAAAAAAAAAAAAAAATCCATCTTGATGTCTACTTTAAACAAACCCCACAACACAGAGAATCACTATGTTGYTCATGTGCTAGGTTTCCCTGCATGGTTCTTGTTTGTTACAAGCCATATAAGTTCAATTACATCTTAGCAATGGACACTCTAAAATAATTATTTGTGGTCTGTCCTTCTCCTACCTCCTTCTGCTGGGTTTATCCCCTTGGCAGATACTACAACCTTTTGCAATCTCTCRTTTTTCCCTGTACCAAGGTCTCCAATCCCATTCCCTGGCAAGCCTCAGCAGTGACCTTCTGTCTCCAGCCAGAAGAAGAATTTGGTCCTGTGGTAGGGCCCTTGCTGTCTCCTTTCATGCACTGGAGAGGAGGGGATGAAGTAAGTAGCAGATAATGGCAACTTTGAGTAGCTCAGATATCCAAATTCTACAGAAACATGAATAAGAAAACTGTTCCCAGCTGTGTTAAATTTGTCAACTGTGACACTTTCTGAAGTTCTGAAGTGCAGTACTCTTTTAATTCCAAAAGACACTTGCCTAGCCACAGAGATGTTGCACTAATGAATACTTTTGTCACAATAAACTTAAAAGAAGTAGCACAGTCTGATCAAACTTCAAATGAAAGGCAGGTGGTCTTCAGTCAAATTCTGCATAGCAATGTATTGCTTTTCGAATAGTGAAAGAAGGTCTGAACTGAATCTTGCAGTTTCTTACTTTGACAAAAAAAATTGAAAACAAGAATCCTAAAACTCAAAACCAGAAAAATCCAGATACCTTCTAACATATGGCTTAGYTAGGTGGGATGAATCACTAAAGTCCTAGTTTCAAAGCATTTCAAGGATCATAGAATCATTTAACAGCTGGAGTTAGAAGGGACCATAAAGACCATCTAGGGATCCTTGCAACTGTAAGCCTAGAAGTGCATGGTGAGGGGAAAATAGTCTTTGCACCAGGAATTAAACATTCCCAAACTGGAAAAACAGATGGTTCTTCCTACTAAGAGAAGTTCCTAGAGCCAATTCAGCTTCCAGCTGCATGGGAATTAYGGTCATCCTAGAGGCTGCAGAGAGGCACTCCTGTGTGTCACATGGCATGGGACTATGCACTGACAGCTTGGGAGCTGGGAAGGGTAACGAGCCCTTCACACAGGGCATCCAACAGGCCAGAGGGCCAGAACCCCTTCCTGCCCTCTCCCACTTGCATGTTCTCAGATAATGCAGAAGGTCAGGATGTGAAAGTGTATGAGGGAACTGGGCACCCAACTGCCATACAGAAAGAATGGTCAAAAGCGAACTGACTACTTAAGRTGACATGTTAAGTAAAAGCAAAAGACTTTGAAACATCACTACCCACCCTTCTATATCTGTTTATTTTTATTAGAAAGAAAATTGGACTATCCTACTCTAGAGCAGCATGTCTAGAGCACTGGGTGAAGGACTCTGATGAGATATTTCTTTATCTAAGCATCTTRTGTCCTTYCCACCACCCTGAACTAAYTTTCATTGCACTTTTSRCAATGGATAAAATTAGGCTGATTTCAAATAAAAGGATGTTTTCCTGTGGTCCATGGAAAAACAAATAAGAACTTGAGTCACTTGTGACATATCTTAAAGAATTCAAGGTATTAGATTTAATTGTCTCTATTAAATATATTATCCCTGAGATAACTTCTTGTAGTTTTGAAGCACCTGAGAAAATACTGTGGATTGGAAACTTGAGAAAGATCATCTTTAGTGCCACTGTGATTGTAAATTGCAATGATGGCAGACAGATGRAAGATTCTCTGCTGATTTGAAAGATAAATACATTACAGCAATCATAAAAGCACCTTCAGTCAGAGCAAAGGAATCTCTACTAAAGCTCTGTAAGAATAAACAGGATATTAGCTGAGATTCATTATTGCTGCCTTTGTAGATGTCTATATTTAAGCTAGTTCAGAAACAGGATAAACCTGATTGCTGCTGCTCACAGTGAGCATAAGGCATCTGAGATGTGAAACAGGAAGTTAGATTTCTTCTGGGAAAAGAAAAAGAAGAAAATGTAACTTTTAAGAAAGGTTTCCACTGATCTAAGTCTGTCAATGGTTCTCAGCAATCCCATTAAAAAAAAGTCTGAACTGCATTTGAAATAGGAAAAAAAAGAAAATTCCCTTTGAGGATTTGTAGAAATTTTCACATCATCCAAGGAAACTTGTATGTTTTCTTAWGTGATTTTTGTGTTGTTTGTCATCCCTACAACATGAACTATTAGTTAGTCTATCAGTTTGAAAAATAAGCAATGAGTTAAAATGTTGGTACATATTTTTCCATTTTTTTTTAAATTTTACAACCATAGTTAGAGAGAAAATGGACAGGCAAAACAAACAAAAAAAAACAACAACAAAAAAAACCAACAAACCCTACAAAAAAATCCCAACAAACAAACAACAAAAATAAACCCTACATGCTTTTTGGTTTGTACTGAGACAGGGAATCCTTGCCACTTATGTAGCACTGGTGGCACTGGGCACAACACATTCAGAAACAGGCAACTATGATTTACAATATTGCTGATAAGAGAAGAGGGACTGATGCCTACCTGGACTTGTCCAAAGCATTTGACTCTGTACAACACAACAACTTTGTCTCCAGACTRGAGAGACATGGATTAGATGGTTGAACCACTCAGAGGACGAGGAATTGTCTGGATGGTTGTACCCAAAGGGTTGTGGACACGCGGCGTTCCTTGGGAGTCTGTACTGTTGTACACTGTTTAACACTTTTATCAAGGACATGGACAGTGGGATCAAGCAAGGCTGCAGATGACACCAAGCTGTGKGATGTGGCAAGGCTGGGGGGAAGGGATGCCATCCAGAGGGATCTGGGCAAGCTCAAGAAGATGATCTGGGGGCTGGAGCACCTCTCCTGTGAAGATAGGCTGAGAATTGTGTTGTTCAGCCCTGACAAAGAGAAGGCTCCAGGAACACCTTRAAGCATCTTCCAKTACTTAAAGGGGGCTACRAGAGCTGGGGAGRGGCTTTCTCCAAGGTGATAGAACCTGGGGTAAGGGCTCTAAACTAAAAGAGTGTGGGCTTAGATGAGCTATTAGGAAGAAATTCTTTACAATGAAGGTGGTGAGATGCTGGAAAAGGTTGCCCAAAAAACCTGTGGAGGCTCCATCCCTGGAAGTTTTTGATGCCAGGCTGGGTGGGGCTTTGARCAAYCYGGCCTARTGAAAGGTGGTCCTGCTCATGGCAGGGGGTTGGAACCAGATGATCTTTAAAGTCTCTTTCMATCAAAAYCATGCTGATTCTATAACTAAATACAATATAATCTGAAGTATAATAGTAGAAATAAGTAATGGAAAAACAGAGTGGCAAATGATGACAAAGAAAACTGAGAAGGAGCTGCTTACTTCAGTCCAGAAAATCTAAAACTAAGTCAAAATTTCAGACCAACATTTTGATGAAGAGTGCTGGAGCTCTGCCATGAATTAATGAGAAGATTATTTTTCTTTAAAAGACACAGAGTAGCTGGACACTAGCTTAACAATGTAATTATCAAATGAAAGAGAACTGTTATGTTACTGTGAACCTGCATAAAGGCTTTTATAATTACTGATGTTTTGGCCTGTCTTTGTTTTAGAAGACCAAGCATTTTAATATTTTTGGATAAAATACATTCAGMTACGTTGTCTGAAATAGGAGGTTTACTCATATGTAGTCAATCAAATATTATCTTTCCTAGACTGCTTTTCAAATAGGAAGGCTGTATATGCATGACATTTTACTCAGTTTGTTGTGCCAGAAACCTGGGTACATGAATAATTACTTTATAAAAGAGCAAAAATTTAAGTTTCATAAATGATGGTGAGAGTCTAAACACGTAAACCAATCTTTTAAATAATGATTTTTCTTTTCCTCAAATGTCTTTACATAATGGCAAGTGTGGATATATTAATGAAAGGTTTATATGAACACTTGTAAAAATGACTCTAAGAATTATTGGCCTCTGAAAATTTTGCTCTGTGTCCCTCTGACTCATCATTGCATAGGTAAGGCACAATAATATGTACCAAAAGCCTGTTTTTTTCATTTTGTTGACTTGAATATATATAGGATATTAGGATGCTATTTTCTTGTTGCTTGCTTCCTTAAWAACTAAACTAGCTAGACATATCAAATATAATTTCATAAATAAAACAGGGACAAAAATAGTATAACTATGATGGTATAAAGAAGTAGAAGAGAAAGACATCAGAAGCTGAAAAGCTTCCATAAAATACGGTTTTTCAGTGAGAATGTAAATCTTGTAGTAACGGGCACATGGAATGATGTACATGTTACTGTAACACAGCTATCTGATGCAGGCTCCCAGCTCTTTTCCTCTCATAYTAGAACTGTTCCAAAATTTCATGATAAAAGCCTCATGGTTGTCCCTTTCAATCCTGCTGACTTCTGCTTTCAAATTCAAAGCACACAGAAGAGGGATAGTTTAGATCCTATCAACAGGTCTAGAGAAATGTGTCACGGTCTGGTGAATAAATGTATCTGTTTCATAAAGACAAATTATATATGCTGTACAATTGCAATAAACCTTACTTTAAAAGAGAAGTGACAGAAGGGGAATACTCAATTGGCAACACATGCAAACCAGAAAATTCTCACATGCCAATATTATCTCATTAAAGCCTTGCTTAGAAATGGTTTTAACATGCTCCCCACAAACAATAACTTTTGTTTAATGTCTCTGCTATTAACTAGCATTTTCAGTAGACACTAAGATGTCTTTAAACAACCATTCAACTTAAACAGTCTTGAATGATACACTATGTGAACAAAGCAAAAATAGAATACTGACATTTTTCTCCTTTCTAGCAGGACACCTAAAAGCTGGGTAATGATGAATGCTGGTCCTTGCTCACTCTCTCGCAGACTACTGCTGAGAAGCTACACTGCCATTTCTGTCCTAGCTAATATTCCCTGTGGACATTACTCTCATTTCTGTTACTTCTTTTGCATGCTGTATGTGACCAGTGCACTGACCAGAATGAGCAGGTCCCCACATCTGTGTTCAGAACAGCAGTAACTTGCCAAAGAGAAGCAGGCATTGATCCTAATTCTTGCAGCTGCACCAAAAGCCTCACCAAAAGCTAATGTTCCATTGCAGTGTGCTCAGGTGCCAGGGCTTATTCAAATTGAAGCTGACAGCACAATCTTAATCCTGTTTCCCTGTGCATCTGTATTGCAATAATACAGACTGTAATTACATGATCACATATATTTGCACAAATGAATTTGATAGTAYACAAATTTACTACAATCTAGGTGTGTGCACCTTCCTAAAATCAAGAGACATATCAAGGTATATTAATACTTATTTGAAATCATGCAGTCCACAATATACCTACTGACATATTGGTTACATTCTGCTGAAAAGTTATTGCTAGGAGCAGCCAAAGTTATATTTATTATATCTGAGCTCTCTACTGTAGAATCACATCATCAGTTTCTAAATAGGTCTTTTGTCTTTGTTATTATTAAARAGAATTGATGGGGGGAAAGAAGCTTCAGAATAAAGCTTTTGGGATTTAAGACTGGCTTTCAAAGTATGCCAAGAGCATGCATGATGACCCTATTTCCTCAGGGATGTGGTTTCCATATAGCACTCTAGGACTGTCAGGTGGGGCTAATTCCTTGACCCAACATAGGGGAAGCAGAAAGACAAGCTACTGCCAAGCCTGGCTACTGGCTTACTCTGAGGGAGGTCAGCAGCACTGGAGGGGCTGAGACAGCTGTAGAGCAAGGCTGCAGACTTCCCAAAGGGTGGGAGATTGTGTGCTGAACAGTCTATATTCTCCACATCTCTAGAGCAAAAAGAATCAAGCAGCTGTTTGAGGAAGAGGAATTGCCATCAGACCAGAGAAGAGACTGTCACAGGAACATGACTGATGCTGAATATGTAGAATAGACTCCTCCAGGACTTAGACGCTTTTCACAAAAGTAAGGGAGAAGAGCAGTATGGTATAAATGATATCAAAARTAAAATTAAATGAACTTTTCAACCCAGGATGGCACATGTAGCACCTGGCAGAGTGCCTAATGAAGGTGTTATCACAAGTGAGTTCCTGCTCCATATGTAAATTCACATTCACTTTTTAGCTCAGTTAAGGAACACTTTTCTGAAGTCAGTGGCTGAATCACCTTGCTTTGGTCCATGATGTGGAGAGGTCTCCAGGCTCACAAGCATTACGCCCTTCACAAGAAAGGAGTGAGATGGACTCAGTCCAGGAATGCACCTAATGCATGCCAGCCAGCAGCCGGCAGATAGATCATTGCACTGGGCTGGACCTAGTCTGAATAAACCTCTGCAAAACATGAGCTGTGTGGAAATCATGCCCTCAACACCACAACTAATATCAGCTAATGTCAATGCAGCCTCAGCCACCAGCACAACAGGTAACAAATTAAATCAACAAGCTGGCCCTGAGAGTATGAACAAACTTTAGATTTCTGAAGGTGTTTGGAACGTATACCCAGACATTTTCTATTTAGTCAAGAACATTTTCCCTAACATAATGCAACTCCCAAGTTGTACACAAATTCACACTACAGCCTGTGCACATTTCACTAAGCTAAGTTTAACCCTTCTCCATATAAGATATCTTCTGTTTCATTTGCATTTTAAAACTATTAACTAGTGCCATTAGTTGTGCATGCATGTGGAGAGAACAATATTAACAGAAACAGTATGGAAAGGAAAGACGTTCCTTTGGTTTCCAACTTGATACATCTTGTCTTGGTGCAAGACCATGTTGTGGTTCAAAATCTCTTAGCCTGGGCATTTTCCTC
>NW_026623565.1:40640-48242 GCF_030028575.1 Malurus melanocephalus
TTTTTTTTTTAAATCATGACCAAGAGCATCCCTTTGGATTACAGAATTTGATGCACAGCCAGCCATGCATGTGCAGCTGTCCCTAAGAGCCAAGCCTCAGTAAAAAACTGGTGTGCCTACAATCTTGAAACAAAAATAGCTGTCAAATCAAAGCTAATTTGACACAAAAGAAAGCACAGATTCRCAGTTAGGGAATACCAAACTAGTTTGAGTTCAAAATTGCTTTAAAAAATAGGGACTTGATTTTATAAAAGAAAAGTGTGGTTTTAATCTCACTAATATAATTTAATAACAGATGAATTGATTTTCCTTAAGGCTAAAGGTAGGGGCAGGGTTGGGGGTAGGAAAAAATAAAGCTGATATCAGTTCTTGAGAGGAAAAAAGTTTTAAAGTCTGTCAGCAACAAAAAGAGGGGAGGGAAACACAAACAGTTATACAGCAGACTGCTGCTATCATATGTGCCATGGAAAATATGTTAGTTTAATGTTCCCTGGACAAGGTGTCATTTTACCTTATTTTAGTGGATTAAATCATGTACTACAAAGAAATTTGGATCTGAATGAAGGGAACAAGATTGATATCAGGATGAAGAGTAATGCTGTATTAATTCAGGTTCAGACATTAAAGACAAAAATAAAATTGATTTACACAGTGTTCTGATATTTCTGGACTAGATCAATTTGTGTATAGAAACCTTTATCATAGCAAAATGGAGATGGGAGTAATGGATTTTTAACAGATACAACAAAATGGTCAACATCTACCTTCAGGTACCCAGTGAACTGCAACAATGGAGTTGACTCAAAAGCTGCCATTGGACAGGCAGCTGTGCACTGATGCTTCTCCACACCTACTCCTGTACTGTATCCAAAATGGTAAACTAAGATTAGCCCAAGCCACAGATTAAAAGCATGTATTTAAGTTAAATGGTGTGAAAAAGGTAACACTGATAAGGAAGAAGTAGCACTTCTGTTGTTAAGGCACAAGCCTCTGGCTGAAGGAACATTTACAGACAGGCAGTTTATTGGAGCAGAGGCAGGGAACAGACGTCACCTCGACTCTGCATGTGATGGTGCCCTCCAGCAACACGATTYTGTCAGCCACGGACTGTTGTCACGATGTCTTGGCTGGGTGGCAGCAATGACACAGCCCCACACAGTGAAACCACCAGGTTACAGGTAATGCCATGGGCTCTGGCATTGTCTCCTCAGCAGCCCAGAGCTGGTTTGCATTCCTTCTCTTGGCTTTCTCATACAATAAAAAAACCAAGACACCAACACTCTTCATGACCTGAAACRAGATCTATGTTTCTGATCCTGAAAGAAGAGAACATCTGGAACAATGGACCCGAAYCAGCACTTTTTCTTGCACAGAGCTGGACACCAGTGTCTTTTCAGGAGCCAGGATATTCCCARCAGTTAAGTAAAAGAGTAGTTTAAACTCCACAAAAACAAAGGAATATCATAAACCTCAATCACTCTGTTCCAAATCCAATACATATACCTATAAACTGTCCTCTCTGATGTAAACTATTAATAGTATCTATATATTGAGTTCATTTGTCTTAAAAAATCCTAAGCAAATACTTCACAGAGACCATTTCACTGTGAAAATAAGGAGAGAAGAAAGAAGAAATGCCAGGTACTGCTTACACTGCTATATGCACTAGAATGAACTTAAAATATTATGGTATAAAACCTATATGGATCAAAATAGTGGAACAGCAAAATGTCAGCAACATTTTAAAGGTAATATAATTTGGAGTGCTGAATTCAATATGATAAAGAATGATATTCACTGTATAATATCTGAGCCTTCCCATACATAGCAGACTTTAAAAAAAAATCATGACTACATTAATTCAAGGAAATTTTCAATATGGAATTGGGAACAGTATCTCAGTGTCCAGAATCAGCTTTTGGGTCTATTTCTACTAATCATGGTGCTGCAGCTGACCCAGTTAAAATGTATTTCTATAAAGATTSCATAAATTTTGGTGATGCTGCATGTTGTGTTCTCCTAAGCCATTTAAAAATATTGCACTACAGTAAATACCTAGTGCCTAAAAATAAGGTGCATCGTGTGGAACAGCTCTACTGCATCATAGAAATACAATGTAAAAGTCTTAATAAAGTTTTATGTGTACATTAAACACAAGCATGCACATTTTGTGTAATAGAACCTATRCTAYATTAGGATACRTATTTGTATATTTGACTATGTTCTRTTTGTGTRYGCATACAGGTCTGCAAGAATTAATTTGTGGGTAGAGGAGCAAATATTTTATTATCTGAACTTTAAAAAGATCATCTGAGCCTACAAGCCTTGTCCTGACAGGGTACTAAAGCCATGAAGTATGCAATACCACTAACTGCACTGGTATGAGTAAATGCACAATACAGTCTTTATAAATTATTATAAAGTTATCATAATATACATAAACTTCCCAGAACCATTAGGAATTATGTTCTGAATCACCTATACCTGAGGATTCAAAGAGRGAAGAAAAAAATCTCGCCCATTTTTTCAGTTATTCAGTGTTCTATAAAGGAAATTTGTTTCTAATATCTTCAGGCAATCCATATGCTCCAAAGGGTTATARTTTATACCAATTGTGGGTAAAACTACTATATTTAATTAAATGCCTCTCTTCRTTTTAGAAATGAGACAACAATATGAAAATATTCTCTACCAAACTTCAAATCTTCCTCTACAATACTTCCATTTTTTTATGGTATTGCTTAGGTAATTCATAAAGTGAGGTGTTTCCCTTCTGAAAAAGAAACAACATGAGTGTAAAAAAAGAAACAAAATGAAAAATGAAGAGAAAAAATGTCTTGACTACCAAGGAAAACATGAATATTCTAACCCAGTCTTTTTTCTTACAGGAACTCTGTAACTATGTTGGCACATTTTTTTCTCCAAGAATATAACATATATTAACTGATAATCTTAAAAATAACCTGATAATATTAAAAGCTGAAGCAATAACCAATGAATATTTTCAATTTTATGGAAAAAAGCCTCTAATATAGCATTGTTTTTATTTCTCAATAAAAAGAAAATTAATTTAATGTACTGACATTTGAAGCCAAASAGTTATTCAGCAAAACAGAAAAAACACTCACCAATTCATTGCAATTGCTATTAAGCTATGCACCTGAAACAATTAAGAAAAGATTTAACCTGAGTTTTTAAATAACAAGAAGCTGGTTAAYATTTTGATGCAAAAAGCTCTTGATTTCTTTTTTTTTGCGTGAGTTTGCATCATTTCATTAACATCCCATCCAGCAGAGAAGCAGAACTGAGTGCTACATATTTCAGACCAAATGGGTGAACAAAGGCCAACCACAACAAAGGGATTATTTATRTTGGGCAGGGGAAAAGCCCATAAATCCCTAGGATTCTCTGATRTTAATATTGCCTTTATTCTTTCTGCTTTCTGAATGGACCCAAGACACCTATAATGTATCATGTCCTATGAYATTATGATTTGTCCCAAAGAGGGCTTATCACTTAATCTGTTTATACAGCAGCAGAACCAAGCTTATTGGCCGGGGTTTCAGTGTGCCACTGCAATTAGAGGCTCCATATAATTGTGCAATATTCACATCAGGAGTCAGTAGCCCTTACTACATTAGCAGACCTTTTCCAGGGGCCGCTTCACAAACATAAGGTCTCCCTTACTGATTTGTACAACATGCTTAGAAGCAGAAGAAATGCGGGACCTCCCCTTTGTAAGATATCTGAAATCTTGCATTATTTGTAGGATAGTCAAAAAAGAGGCTGATAAAACARTTTTCATTGTAAACTTTTCCACAGAGTCCCTAACTGAGGTTATTTGTGTACACACAGGCAATACATACACGTTGCACATGCCTGGCACTTTGCAGTGAAGCAGCCCTTTTTTGTACTTTTGAAGGTATCGATAACTCAGCAGTGCAGGAACACTAAGCTAGCTAACAAGACTGCAGCTGGCAGAGGTGAAGGTCTAATTCATATCTGCTAATTGCAAATCAGGAACTAGTACCTGTCAGTAATACGGAGAAAAAGAAAAATGCTCTTTCTGAAGGAAATTGGTGGAAGATTCATGTGCAAAGTCTTGCTTAGCCAGCAGTATTAGAAAAACATTATTTCTGCTATTCAAAATTAGAAATAGTAAGGTGAAGGTGSTTTTAATCTCAAAAAGTTTAGCATYCAAGATGAGAAAATTATTCCAGAACTGGTTATGATGGCTGAGACTGAACTGAGCAGGGGACTGAAAGCTGGCATTGCCTCTGGGACCAGAGACTTCAGGCAATCAGAGGTGAAGGTTGGACAGAACCCTGATTAATGGAAGCTCCACAGTGTCCCCAGGGAATCTCTCCAAGCACCTCATTTTTCTCACTGGGAAGAGTGAACGCCTCAATTTTTTTTATTTTTTTAATGCATTTTAAGGCCTGTCTCTCTTCTAATCATCATGGATAAGGAAACAGGCCATATGAATTTGCTTGATATGTCTCGGTACTATGTCCCATTTTCCTCTTTTTGCCATGTCTTCTCTYCTGCAGACTGACCAACTCAAATTCTTTAATTTTTCTTAGTAAGGCTTCTTCAAAGGTTTTTGGTTTCCCCTGGACACTCTCCAACCAGACCACATGTTTCTTTACAAATGCCATCCAAAACATGCATTTTATAACAGACAAAGGAAAGGTAGTCCCAGTCAGTAGGASAGATACAGCTGGTGCTTCAGAATGCTGGATTCACCAAAACTCAGTTGACTGGGAGAAAATACAGGAAAAAAACTATGCATGGAAGTTAAGAATCTCTTAAAGAAACTTCCTAAGATATCCAAAAGATGCGACTATAACATGAGAAAGAAAACAACTTTGGCAAAAAAAGTTAGTAGGAAAATGAAGGCAATAATTAGAAGGCAGAATTCCTGATAATTATGATAACTATAAAAAAATAAAAGCAAGGATAAAAAGAGGGAAATGTTCTGTAAAAACATATTATGAAATATAAAATAATAGAATGAGACGCTGAAGTTAGTAGTGAAAAATCCATATCTGTAAAAACTAGAGAAAATCAGACTTTGAAATTTATCAAACCTTAATTTAATTTGGGAACAGAAAAATTTTCAACATTGATATATAAAAAGACTTTTTGTTCTACTGTTGGAAAGAATGTTGATYTTGAGTGAAAAGTACTTCCTGGTCYATCAGCAACTAAAATAGTATCTATGAGAATTACATGTTTTGAAATTAGCAGTTCTAAGGGTTTTTCACATTTCTATCTAATGTTATAAAATATTAAGTAAAAAAAATAAAAGAACTACTGAGGGAATTTTAAAAAYCCACTACTGCTGTGCTGATATTTAAGGAACACTATGCAGTCAGGAAACAGCATAACACAATAGACTTGGTTGATATCAATCCAGACAAAATAGTGAAAAAATATACATAGTATTTAACTGAAAAAGATTGAAGTGAAAGGGATGTAATTAATGCCAGTCAACATGGGTTTATGCAGAATAGGTCTTGTCAAACAAATCTCATTTTATTCTTTGATGAGCTTATAAAAGTTTGGTTGCTRAAGAGAAGTGCATGGGTGTAATACCCTTAGACACCTGTAAAACATTCTACTAGTGCATTACTTATATTCTTACTAAAGTTTATTAATATACAATTTTTATAGAGCATATGTAAAATTGATTGAGAACTCTTTMAAACATCAATTTTTGGAAGTAATTGTTAATTAGAAATCACTGGATGGTGCATGGGGTAGTGGTGATCCAAACAATTGTGGACCTCTTACATATGATTTTAATGAAATTTTTACCTATTTTCTGAAATTAAAATCAAAAGCATTGCCAAGAAATTTTGGAAAAAAAAAAAAGAAACTAGAATAGTGGTGTATAAAAATGAAGAGCAGGGAGTCACACAGAATAATCTGTCTCACAAAGCTAGGCCAATTTACTGTGTTGTACCTGAATGCTCAAATCATGTTTAATGACTGTGATTTCTTGGGGGAAAAAAAAAAAAAAAAAAAAAAAAAGAGAAAAAGAAAGATGATATTCCTGGAAATACACAATCTGTTTCTTGGCAAATTTTATTTTCTGTCTAAGAGTTACAGGAGAGAAGCTGGATGACAGTTTTAGAGAAACCTGGGGTGATAATGTAGCATGCTGGCCCCTCAAACCATCTTTTTGAAAATAGTTATGCATGTGTGATGAACTTTCCCTGTTTATTTACAAACTACGCTTATAAGAAATACCCACTAGATGTAGCTTCCTACCATCAACCCCTGCAAAAATTTTTCGATAAAGGATTATAAAGTTATCTTCATTGYACAGGTTATAGAGACAGAGACAAATTCAGAATCAATCTGTTGCAGCTTCCTTGCCATGCATTAATTAAATAATTTCGAGTAAAATCTAGAATACAGTTATACATTCTAAAGGCACACAGAAAAACTTAGATTAGCATTTCAAAACTGATGATGTTGCTACTTGGCCCAAAATTCACTCTAAAACTATTGCCCCGAAAACAGAAAACATTTTTTCTATCTATCTATCTATCTATCTATCTATCTATCTATCTATCTATCTATCTATCTATCTATCTATCTATCTATCTATCTATCTATCCATCCATCCATCCATCCATCTATCTATCTACCGTTCTATCTGTCCATCCATCCATCCATCCATCCATCCATCCATCCATCCATCCATCCATCCATCCATCCATCCATCCATCCATCCAAATATCAAGAAATGAAGAAAACTCAAACAGGGTTCCTGAGCCAAGCAGAGAAAATGAACAAAAAGTGTATAAAATGCAAAATATTATACAGTTATGTTGTACATTCTAAATACAAACTGCAGCAGAAATTATAACAGAAAATACATATTCAATTATCAGCTACAGATTCAGAGCAACAATAAAACTGAAATCACTATATTTTCYTAGGGATAGGGAGAGCAAAGAGCTCAAATTGTTCCTTTTGAAATTTCTACTGTGTAACATTATGAATGCCGTATAAAATTGGGTGATGAAAGCCTATAAAAAGTGTCTGAAATTCTCAATATATTCTACTTCTATAAGCTTAAATAAATCCATTTTGAGRGCTCCATATCTACCGCACATGAAATTTTTTTACAGCTACAAATGTGATAGCTCTTGCTTTTGCTTCCTCACRGTATATAGCTCCTCCATGGACAGAAATCATTTAGTGAACAGAAGAGAAATGGAGACAAGCTYTAATTTTCTGTACAGTGGCACCTGCATTCATTGTGTGTTACAGCAGCACTTTGCCCTGAAAGAGTTAACTTTGGAGCTCCTATTCTCTGCAGTGCTGCATAAACACTGCACATTATTCTTACTGAGCATGCTTCATCTTTCCTGTCTCCACAGTCTTGGGCTGTCAATCAGCTGTCAGTCCCTACCACATCAGCACAGTGCGCATCACCAGGCTGTCAGCACCGCAGCTGATGAGACTCTGCTAAGAGCTGTCAATCAAACTTGTTTCTCTTATCTGTTCGGGAAATATTTTGTCTCTGAGAAACAAAGAACCTGGGCAACAATGCATCAGAGTCTAGTATTTACTCTTTCACAGGGA
>NW_026623565.1:48457-70461 GCF_030028575.1 Malurus melanocephalus
AAAAAAAAAAAATGGGGCATTATAAATGAGAGCAAATTTCTTTTTGCTCTCACTGTAGAATGAACTTGGTGTGTTTACTTCTTAGTTCTGTTGACTATAATTCAAAGACACGTAGCATCTCTGGTTTTGGGAATCTTTCCTTGTCTTTAAGCATTGGAATGTGTGAGCTTTCTCTCCATCTCAGGGTAGCCAAAAAGCCAGACTAGAGAAATGCGCAATTGACACCTTTGTTAACTTAAAATATATCTTTATTTTCTGCAGCATTTCTCATTAAAATTTCAACATAGAATTCAGTAATATGAGAGGGGGCTCGTAGATAATAGGAGGCCAAAAGAATAGCTGAGGGGTATATGCAAGGAGGAGAAAAACATATTTTCAGTGGCTGTTCGAAAGAAGATAGCATCTTCTTTCTGGAATTCTGTGCCAGGGAGAAAGAAGGCAAAGTTCTTGCATGTACAGAAATCAAATACTGCAGAAAGACAAAAAGAGCTGCAAAGATGGGCACAGCAGCTATTTCTGGTCTGGTACAAAATTCCTRCATGAAAAAGTTAAGCTGGGCTTTGGAGCCACATCTGTCCAAGGCAGAATATTGTTCTGCACAGATTAAGTGGTCTAGGTCTTAACAAACCCAGCAATCAAATTAATTAACACTGGTGAACCACTGAACCAACAAACCTTTGCTCTTCCCAGGCAGAAATAAGTATCTTTACATGCTGTGCCATGCAGATATAGGTACACTTAGAGCTAGCTGGAGTATCAATACATAGTGCTGTCTTAGTGAAGCAAAGTAAACAACCCAGTGACTTAAAATCCCCATTTTGAACCATATCTGTTTTTCCTTATAAATGAAAGAATCTCAGAGCTGGCAGTTGAGGAGAAATATTGAGAACAGCAAAGGGAWGAAAACTGCTTTTCTCAGTAGAGAGAGGAGTGGTGTAAAACATGGGAATATGAATGAAAGACCTAAAAATATTTTGTGTTTTTCATAAAGCTTTGGTTTCGGGCCATGAAATTAAATAAGCAACTTAGTTTTCTGAGACCAAAAAAAAAAAAAAAACAGATGAGTTTAAAACCATTATAAGCTCTTGGACAAAACTGTATATTAAAAGTTAAAGCAAAAGGGGAGGCAAATAAAACTAATTTTTAAAAAAATCTTCTAACACTTACACATACACTAATTTACAGGCCTCTGAAAATTTGCACTGGCTGTGGGATTGGACTGTTCAGGTTAAGAGCAGAGCCCAGAGAGAGTCATCTGGGAAACAGACTATGATAGGAAACTCKTAGATAGGAAAAGTTTAAATCAAGCACAGGAAAAAAGCCCCCAAAGGAATTTGGGAACTGCAATCAGGATTAGCTCCCAGCAGCCTCCCACAACACTCTCGAGGGGCTTTGAGGAAGGAACCTGGGGCAAAACACCATGCTTCTTCATGTCTCWGATGGCTTAACACAAGCTCTGGATAGCCCCTGAGAAGAAGGAGGGAAAAGGACTGGGAATTGCCATAACCCAGAGAAAAATAGGCCATGGAGAGTGAAAAGTTTTTCTCCTTTCCATACACRCACATACACAAGGGGGTCTTTTAATTTTTTTTTTTTCCAAAAAAACAATATTTTAGTTCTCAGAAGAAGGAAACTCTTGCCCAAAGGGAAAAATAAATACGGTGCTGGCCACAACCAATGTCAGAGACGTAAGCAAATATCTCACAGGCTGAATCAAGACAAAGGGAGGCAATTTTGACCTGAATCCTGGAGCAAATCCTAGAGCAGGAGGTCAGCATCTTTCACCACTTTCAGCTTTACAAACAACTTTTCAAAGGATGCTTCTTTCTTGTTTCCTGGGCCTTTTCTTGGTTCCCTCCATTACTGTCTGTGCCAGTAAGAGTGCACACAAATAATTTTTTTCCTTTCTCCCAGTTCCAATTTTTCCTGCATCCTAAAGCATGCATCCACTAGGCAAGGAGGCAGGTGTCTTGCTGGAAACAGCACAGATGAAGAGGAGGGCACTTTTTTTCACTGCTTTCAAAATTCCATGTTTAGTGCAGCAACCACATGCTCACCCAWAGGAGCCACAGCCCCTGGTCAGCAATTTCAGCTTGGAGCAGAGGTACTGGGTGTTGTCTGGTTTTTGGGAGATGCCAAGAGCATCCATAAGAGAATAGCAGAGCATGACCATGGCTTGGGCAGCAAAACAGGGCACTGGACAGGGAGCAAACTGCTTTGCTCTCAACTCCTGAACATGGTTTTGGACACAAACTTCCCAGCTGGGAGGAGAGAGCTACTCTTAACTCCACTCTGCACCCACCACAAGCAATGCCAAAGGTGTCCCCAAGCAGGGACTTGGACAGCAGGGAGGCCCCAAGATTGCCCTCAAAGCCTTCTCAGAGGGCAATGGAAGTCTCAAAGTGGAACAGCACAAGCACATTCTTCAGAGTTTCACTGATAGGGATACTGCTTGAGTCAAAAGGAATCACTAATACTGTAATTCAGAATTACATAAATATTTACCAACTAAGGAAAGGAAATATAAATCAACAGCAAAATGCCCTATATGCGGAGCTTCAATTCCAGATACTGAGTATAAACCAAAAGCAACATCAGTTTGTGCAGAGGTCAGAAATTAAAACCAGAGAAAAAACCCTGTGTAGTAGTTGCTTTTAAAAGCCAGACTATAGTAACTTAACATTTCAATAATCCTTATCAGCAATAATGCTAACAATCACAGTATYACCCCACACCAAACTGTCCCACTTACAGACAATATAACAATTAGCAAGCATTTGTGACAACAGGAGTGTTTTAGACTTTGACAAATTCTTTCATATGCAGCACTGTTTTCCAGAATCACAACTCTCTCTGATCTAACTGGACATTAATTGCTTTTTTGCTGATGTATCTGTGCCTTCTGGACTGATAACACAACTAGCAAATCTGATATCTGACAAGTTGACTCAACCTAATCAGGACAGATCAGCTGCTACCAACGTTGCTATAGGCTGTAATTTGAGGACCTTTATAGAGTTATCACTTGCTTTGAAAGGCAAGAAACTGTAATTCTGTCAACACTAATCCCAGAACGTGCATTCAAAGTGGTTGTTAWTTTTTGTCCAGAAGAAGGTAACACTTGTCAAATAAATACCTGAGATAATTGATAATAGGAATTAGAGGTATGTGAGTGATGCACTGACAATCAGTCACTCTCATGAAAARGAACCTCACAAGATTCAGAACATTAAGTAGAGAGCACAGTCTGGCACCATGAAGCAGGGGTCACTCTGAACRGAGTGAAACAATTGGCAATGCACTTTTTCAATGTTTACTTCTCTGTTGCTTAGTGCTAAAGCTAAGTGAATTATTCACATCAAACAACTTGTTCGATGAATTTTATCCCTTTTTGTTGCTCAGCGTGGGCAGGCAATGGATACCAWTGCCATTAGATTTATTCACTGCTTCATTTCCATTCAAGCTTTCATTGAGATTGAGAGTATTCCAGGTCCTTAAAGAGTACAAGCAGGATAGATCCACAAAGCTGATGGAATAACACTTATCTACATCGGCAATATATTTTCTAATTTGTTATTCTCATCTCTCTTTAAATTTGGAAGCCTTTCCAGCAACAATATTGATATTTGCTGCGAAGTTCACTTTCTATGGACAATTTGCCCACAACACTCAACACTTAAATTTTTGCAGAAAATAAATTACCAAATAGCGCAAGCACCGCCACAAAGCACATTAATTAAAARAAATCAAAGATAGCATTTTATTATTTGCTTCACTCCAATAGGAAATAATTTCTTTTCATGTAATAAAATTCAAAGGAATTACATAAAAAAATGTATTCCCAATTCACGGAATTCCTTAATGTAACCTAATAGTTACTGAATATACACAAGTGACTTTGTCATTGCCAGGGCTGCATCTGTCTTGTACAGATAAACTGTTCTTAGAAACTCAGACTTTACATTAGAACAAAAAATAYACATTTCTTACTGTATCGCTTTGGTCCATCTTCCAAACAAAATGAAAGTGTTAAGGTTGCATCATCTTCAAAAAATTCAGTTGCAAAGGCATCCCACCAGAGGTTGTCACTATCCTAGGAAGCAACAGATCATTCACTTAACAGGAGGCAAAATGAAAATATGTTCATCTGTTGTAAAAGAAATTCAACAGGATCACACCTAGTCTGGCTTCTTCACCTATGGTTTTGGGGTGCAGATGTCTATATGATATTTCAAATGATATTTTCCTAGATAAAGTTCTAGTTCTAATTTTGGAAAAAAAAACCAAAAAACTGTAGTGTTTAATTTGCTGTAAAATAAACTATCTTTCATTTTATCAAGCATACTAAATATGTAAAAAATTTCTTTTCCATAAAGGTTTCTTTTTTCAAATGTTAGATATGGTTTTATAAATCAGTTGRAAATAAAACAATTATGTCTTTTCCCTCCTTTTCTGGGCTGTGTGTCTCAAATGCTTGGTCCTGGTGATGCAAAAACCTTCAGTAAGTAATTCTAGAGTGCTACATAACCTCATCATCATCATGAGATGACAAGAAAGTTATTTAGAAACTAAATATAATGGCCATTCCACTCCAATATATTTAATATAAATACAATGCAACTGCAGGTTGATTAAGTACTGGCTTAAATGTAATTGTTGTAAGAAATCTTTACTTTTAAGTGTGATACAAGAAGTGAAAAAAATTTGTTAAGATGACTTGTGTATACTTAGGCGTACAGTACTACACATACCTGGAACATGGCAATTATTAAAATAGTGAACAATGTAAAATATATATCAACACAGCACTGCAGGCAGTTTCTTTACTTTAACAATTGAACCAGACACTTTCAGACCTAGATGATCACCAACAAGCACCCAAACYTCAGTGTCTAGCACCTGAGCAAGTAGTCCAGCTGGCAAGGGTTTTTTCACAGAAGTTGGCTAACACAAAACCCACCAAATGTTTCATTTAAAAGCTGTGGATATATTTAATAGCTGGATTTGAAAGTTTCGGTAGAGTCTCTTCAGCTCCTTTGAGGTCCTGAGATTTAAATCACTTGTAGCACACAGGGTCAGTAACAAAACTGGAAATACACTTCTGAAATGCCCCAGCTGCACTTCTCAGAGTCACCCTGTCCCACTCACAGCACCTTCCTYTCCAGTGTGCAAGGCCAGGTTCACTCAGTGCATGGAACACTAAGCACCCCTAAATGCCTGTGCAATACAGATCTAAGCCAGAAAACATTTATTCATTTCACAGAAAAGAAAACCTGATACAAAACACCAATTTCAATGAAAATATGCATCTATCATACTCACTATGTACACATGCAGAACAATCTGGGGATTTTATTTCTGCTGCTATGTTTCCTGATGATGTTACTTTTGGATTTCACYCCAAAATGTTGAGCAAGGTATCCTTCCTGCCTCTCAATTTCACTTTGATTTTTGTCAAGCATCCAATGGAGAAATGGTAAGGACAGGTTTTAACAATCTGGTTCCCACCAGAGACCCTATAGAGACTTCTTGTCTGAGTCAGAGCCTGTAATCCACTTTCCTTGCCAAAGCTCATCCCACCTGGCAGTGACAGGACCATACAGCCCTGCGGTTCAGTCACACCAGGAGGTATCAAAGCTGTCCCCATGTCTTAGAAATCTGTCACAGAGAGTTMTTGCTCTTTCCTGGTGTAAATCTGATGAGTGTTACCATGTGCAACCACTGCTGTGTTGAGTAGCCAAGTAGCCACAACAGCAAGAGCACRAAATATACAGCAGTAAATGTGGACCACAGGTGTTCAACACAGCTCTGCACGGGACCCTTCACTCAGCACAGCCTGCTGGGCTGCACTACAAGAGTGCAATGTTCAAAAAGTGGCTGTSAGCTACCACCCTGCCATCTGGCAAAGGAGAGGCTGCGGTACCATCTAATTGTAACCTTCTGGACACACATAGGGCAGGAGGACCGGAGGGAAGGATTTTAACAATGCCACAGAGCACATTTTTGCAGTTCTTATTAATGCAGGAGTTGGGTATTGCTGGAGCTTCCCATGCAGGATCCAATGAAACAGAACAAAAAGGAGAGCATCACATAGCCGGGTTTAATTGCACATGGGAAAGATGGAGAAGAGCTGGGAAAGTGCAGGGCCTCACCTCAGAACCACACATATTTGCACTCACACCGGCTTCCAAGAAGTCTTGAAAGCAAGGAAATTGTGGAAATTGAATTACAGTGGATTCCCTCTGTGRTTAGATGAAACATCCAGACTCTCTCACAGTTTGAATACAGTCCAAGGTCTTTATCTTAAGATTTTGCATATTTTATGTCAGGAAGAAGGAAAAACATAAAATGCAACACCCCACCCCCAGAAAGAAAATCTGACCGTAAAAGAGTATATAAATCCTGTCAGGCTTGGATATGCTCGGCTGATTAATTTTCTGCCCCACCCGTGCCACAGGTGGGCTCACTTACTCTCAAAGCCAAATGTGAACAAAACCAAATGAGCTGTCCCCAACCAAACTGGAATTGGAATCAGTTATTAAAAAAAAAAAAAGTACTTTTTTTCTTTTTTCTTTTTTTTTCCCCAAAAAGGGGATGGTGAAGGCAAGGCTGCCCTCAGGCATCTTTAACTTATGCTTTGACAGGTTACGGGGGATTTTGCCAGAGTAATTATTTTTCTATTCAACAATAATGAGAAATTACCATGGCAACCTCCCTTTCACGTAGTGCACTCACATGCTCAAACATTGAAATAATGGCCTAAACATAACMAAAAAAAATTAATTCTTTAAAAATATTTTGTATTAAAATAAACTTAAGGAATAGGTCACAGGAGAGAAGAGGGCAGAGACAGCCAGCAAGCTGGGTCAGAAGCKAAGATTCCATGCTGCTGTGGCCAGCTACCCAAGCAGCAAAACGTCTTCTTCCACAACTGTCATTGTTCCCTCTGATCCCCTCCACCCCTGGTATTATTTGCAGTTTGAAGCATGGCTCAACTCTGAATAGGGTCTCCAAGTAAATGGAATCCTACGGTTTCAATATTTTTTCCTGACTCTGATTTCTTTGGCAAAGGTGATCAGATTTTAAGTACAATGATGTTCTTTTTCCCCCTCCATCTAAAAGTCCYGTATGTTCACTATGTGATTTGAGAGTCAAGCTGGGTTCTTCTTTACACCTTACACACTTACATGATTAAGAGTCTGCAAGCTAAATGAGACTTTTCTATTTGCTGTGATAGATCTTGCAACTGGAATATGAGGCCAACTGAGACTATGGAATTTTCTCCAAATTCCTTTATGTTTGTTTAATGACTTGGAAGGCAAAATGGACTGATGCAAAAAGTCAGTACATGAAATCATACTTAAAAGGATGCAGATATCTTGCAGGATAGAACTGGAATTCAAAATTATTTTGATAGATTGGAGAAAGTATCTGAAATGAAGATGGAATTCAATAAAATGAAGTGACAAAAGCACAAAACAAAATGGAGAATAACCAGCAGTACTATACAAAATGGTCCAGATCATCAAGGAAATTTGTGAGCAATCAATTGCTCTTGGAAATAACAGAAATGTCTCAGATACAATACCCTTCCACTCCAGCAAACACATCTCTGTAAAGACTTCAACTGGAATAGTCAGTCCACTTCTGGAGCACTGTGGCCAAGTCTGGGCCACCCACTTTTAAAGGATTTAGCTGGGAAYCGCAAGAATCAGACACACATGCCAACAAACCAACCAAACACAAAAGATCAAAGGAAGAAAGGCAGGAGTATCTAGCTGTGTTTTGTATAAGACAGAAGAAGCTCACAGGGAACAYGATGACAAACCTCAACAATATGAAAAGATTGCTATAAGAGGAGCAAACACTTGTCCGTGGTGGCTAACAAGGATAGAAGAAGTAATAACTGTTTCCGTTTGCTGCCACTGTGGGTTAAGTGGTTTAATGCCCTGTTACACATTTCTAGGCTAGTGGTTTGCAGAGGGGAAAGAGCTGCAGAGCACAACTGCTGTGTTCCCAGGAAGAGTGGATGTAGAGATCCTGCTGCCCAAGAGCCTCTGGCACAGCCATCCCTGCACAGCAGCTCCACAGCTCATGCCCAGTGAGAAGCTGATTTTTGGTTTCTCCCTCACATTGCTTTTGGCTGCACATGTGTAACAGGTGTAAATAGGATATTAAAACAGWGTTATGGAAACAAATAAATATGATTCTGAATACACACAGGAAACACATCTGTTCTGAAGTCAGACTTTTTTTTAAAAATCACTTTTAAAGGAAAAAATTAATTTTAAACTTCAACCTTGGCTTTGGAAAAAAAAAAAAAAAAAAAAAAAAAAAAAAAGAGAGAGTGTGCTTGAGAGCTTGCATTTTTCTTCTGGCACTTGTAACCCTTCCCCATTGTCACTTTCTATTTTCAGAACTCTATACATCTACAGTCCTATTGGCAACAGATATATGTCTCATATTCTTTTAAGTTAATGTTGCACAAAGAACTGCTGTCTYCCCAAGGAAAGAATGGCATTCCTTCCCTCCTCCTGTTCCCAGCAAATTAAACTACACTTGAGCTTTCAAAATGCAGTTCAAGGTAAGATTTTGCCATTAAATACACCTGTAAAAACTCCACAGCSATTACAAATTACAGAACTCACAAGTATCAAAATTTGACATTAAAGTTTATATTCAAAATACACAGACAAACCATGAAAAATAAAATGTCCAAACACAAGAAACTAGTAATTTTCCCCATGAATTTTAAATTAGACCCATGCTGTCACTACCTAATGTATTTAAGATTCTGATACAAATTTCATGTGAGTAACAAATTAATTATAGATCAACAGATCTATATATCTTAATTTTATACATTTGGAAATTTGAGTACTCATCTGTAGATCTGGCCCTGAAAAGCACAATGGTTTTATAATATAGAAATGGTTTTTTTTGCTATTTGTGTACATTCAGTATGGACCACAGACACTATGAGCCCTAGACTGGTTTTCCTGGAAACAGTGTAAACAGAGTGAAAGAGTGGAATGCTCATACGGATATAGGTGGGAAACCCACACAGTCTGTCTGTTATACAGGAAGATATATATAAGAATACCTTTCTTATATTCCCAGTATCTTTGCTAGGAATATGTGGTACCCTGTAGTTAGTAAAAGCACCTGAGAAAGAGGACCAATCTGGTTAGTCAGGGCTGGKTTTTAAGAACCACTTCCATTGTTTTTCCATTTGTTATTCTACCACGTTTATTTTATCTCAAACATAAAACATATTTTATACATAATTAAATATACCTTTAATCTTGCAGCTAGTGGCATCTTACAGAATCTCCACCTCCCCTTCCCTGCCAGGAATGCCYGACTCTATTCCTTCCATTTGTTATTTCACACATATTCACAGTTTTAATGGTATTGCTTTCTTTGCTTACTAGCGTGGCTGGATTCCATCTCTCAAACAATGTGTAGTAAAACTGGCTGAAAGATTTTAAGACTTGGCTTTGGTCATAAGTAGTTTTCTGTTCCATTATACACTTGCAACTTCTTGCCAAAACTCTGCTCAATGGCCAAAACATATCGGTCTCTCCAGCTCACTTAATAATTAATTAAATTTTTGTTTACATTCCACTTAGGAACTTATCTTCAATTGTACTGTAAAGAAAAAACACCAACTTTCTGTTTTATTGAAAAGGCAGAATATAGGCATGCAACAGATCTGAACAACAATACCTCCTCAGAGAGACTGACTGGGGGGAAAAATGGGGGCAACATCTYTGTTTCTCATGTAATCTGGAGTAAGTTAAAAAAATCTAATGAAATTCCAAGGAAAAGCTCATAATAGGGAATTACTCTTACACATCCACTGGAAATGTTTAATATATCAAGGAACCTATTTTTATTGACTATAAGTCATTACACTATCAGGCAACAGAAAATCAAACAATCATTTGATTTCAGATACAAATGGGAGAAACAAAAAATAAAGAAAAAAAAAGAAGAAAAGAAAAAGAGAGAGGCTTTGCAAAATACACAAATTGATTTATGTCATTTTCTTGTTGTACTCTGAACCCAGGCATATGAGAATCAGAATCACTACAGCAAAAACACTGCTCTGTAATGACACTGGCCACACAACTCAGCTTTGCAGATATACTGCTTTGAGATAATGTCACTTATATGTCACAAATAGCAAGTACACACAGGGAAATTTTACCGGGGTCCAGATTAACTGAAACATGCTGACACTGAAATAAGGAGAACAAATATTTTTCTTGTGTTCAGAAGGATGGTTGACCTCTTCTACTAACATACCTAAAATAGATACCTTTTGTTAGAGCAGGGGTGGGAAATACTCACTAGGCTGGCAAATAGCAAGACCAGTCAATACATAGCTATAAAAGAACAGTTCCACAACATCTAAGCCACCCAATTTTTCCATCTACACAGATGCTACATATATAACAATCTGGATATCCTTTTAAAATTATAGTCCTTAAAATTATGGAGATTCCTAACTTAAGTTGTCAGGAAATGATAAGACAGAGACATACCTGGTTCAGTCTAATAACAGAATCAAAGAAGAATGCTTGGTCTGTAACCTATTATTTGTCACTCTTTAAATTTTACTGAAACTTGTGGACAAAAGAGAAATGAGAAAAGAGAATATCCACTCTGTACATGTTTGACTATTCACCTACAGCAGACAGGAAATTGCAGTTTAATACTCCTCTGTAAGCAGTACAGAGCAGAAGGAGTTAACTTATGAAATGTGTCATTTCACTCCCTTCTTTAATTTGAATTCATTACTTCCATTCCTGGAACTTGTGCACAAGAATTGTTAGGAGAAAGAAAGGGGAGAAAAGAGCAATGAAGCTGGGTTCGAGACACACTCCACTGCCAGTTCCTGACTGCCAACATGGAATCATCACTGAGATTTCAAGCAATATCATCATTGACCAGCAGAAGATGCTCTTTTGTCCTTTTTAAATATATGGGATAAGATTGCACTTGGTCTCTAAGGATAAGACCTATATTCTGGCTGTGTGAACAAAAAGACTGGGCATTAACACCTAAACTGTGCAGCTTCTAACAGAAATATACACTTCCACCTACAGAAGAGTATCTGTTAGTACTTGCTATATATACAGTGCATACTAAATCCATATTCAAAATTGTTTTAAATTTGAGTCCTTTCTTCAATAGGCATGAAGAAGTCTCTAGCTGACTAGAAASAGTAATAGATTTTCTTAGTAGTATTCTCAATCCACGATCATTGCAGACAAATCACAGACCTGAGTTTTGTGTTTATCAAAAATGAATCACAGTTACATTTCTCTATTCTCCCACAGAATACCCCACAGCCTCTGCCTTYGAGAATAGTTTATAGAGATGGAATATTAAGTGTGTCTATTATCTACTGTACTACTGCCAGCCATACAAATGTTCTTATTTTATTCTGACATTTTGACCTGGTTTCTTTTTYACCTTGTTTACTTCCAACTATATGAGTAAATGGAAGCTACTATGCCATCTATCCGAATGAAAAGGCAATAACTAGGATTGCCATGAGTGAAYATAGAGCATCAAATATTATGTGTCACTAGGGCACAGAAAAAAAAGTCATATTCCCAGCAATATTAGTAAATGAGTCTCTCTAGGTCTATCTACCCAACTGCACCAGCTCCCAAGGCTCCAAAATTTAGTGAACACAAATCCCTTTATCATTTATTACAGAGAAAATAAAATTATTACTGACAGCATTTAAATACTACATTGGAATATGACGAAGACAGTCCTTGACACCTCCATTCCACACTGGACYCTCCCCACCTCTCTCATCACTCAAGTCTCACAAAAGAACAATRTGTATTAGAGACAAGTGAAAAACTGGGACCTTCAGACGTTCCTGATTCTGAAAAAAACAATCTAAACTATGATCTAACAGTCTGTACTTTGAGGGGTTATAAATGGTGATTCAGCTAAGTTAAAAAACTTATTCTGCTATGCATTGTGCCTTATTCTTGTGTGAGGCTAGTGATCGAGGTAGGAAAGGGAAACACAGGTAAAAAACAATCTATCYTTCCATTTACATTCCAGATTCTTGCAGAAGTATCAAATAGTGAAAGGGCTAACTAATGCAGCTGTAGAGAGTTGATTTCATCATTTAAAAAAAAAAAAAAAGATTATATGGGTTGAAAGGGCATATGGGTGAGGAGATCTCTATATAAACAAAGCAAGCCTGAGAGGGATTATTTACAAGGGCATGTAGGGGTAGGACAAGGGGGAATGGCTCTAAACAGAAAGACAGCAGGTTTAGATTAGCTGTTAGGAAGAAATTCTTTACTGTGAGGGTGATGAGGCACTGGAACAGGTTGCCCAGAGAAACTGGGCTGCCCCATCCCTGGAAGTGCTCAGGGCCAGGGTGGATGGAGCTTTGAACAATGTGGTCGAGTAAAAGGTGCCCCTGCACTTGGCAGGRGGTTTGGAAACAGATGATCTTTAAGGGCCCTTCCAACCCAGACCATTATACACAACTCTAGCACAACTCTAGAGCCAAGACTTTGAGAAAACTCTTGTTAAGACTCAGAAAGAGACTTTAAAATTAAGGATATGCTTAAATGGTTTTCTGAGCTGAATCCACCTATGCTTTTGGTAGTCAGCAAATCTAATTAACTCAAGATTATGACTTCCTATTAAGCTTTGCAAACCAGGTAGAAGCATATCAAAATAATGGACAGCTCTGTCTATCCAAAGAGCTGTTATTTCTTGGGAAGGTACAGGAAGTGGAAAAGATCAAGTATATTTTATATCCCATCTCCTATGGAGGACAAGAAATCTCATGCACAAAAGTTTAATTTAGCAACAACCAGTCAGAAAAAAAGAAAACAATGGAGAAAAAAGTATTGAAAAAAACACTCCCTTTTCTTAACATGTACATTATATCTGCACTTTAAATTATATATTTCTTAAATTATATATTGCTGCATTTAAGTGTTCAGTAATATCACCATGGTTTTGAGTGTCCAGGAATCACCCAAAGAAATTGTAACAGAACTATATAATTCCAGACAGTATCAAGAAGTAAACATTATGGCACCTTACAGAAATTTTGGCAAGAAGCAATGGTAAAGCACAAATATGAACTCTTTGTTATGTATTGGCAATAACCCTCTCTGTATCTTTCCTACATAAACTGCATATTCTTTAAGAAAAAAAAAACAAAGAAAAAAAAAAAAAAAAAAACAAAAAGCCACTCTGGCCATTTACAAGTAATTTCATAAAAGAGATAGAGTCACCTCCAAATAATGTCCCTTTAGGGTTCATTCACATTTTTTATTCAACTCATATCAAAAGYTCCACTCTTGTGATCATTTTAAAGGATTACTTCTTTAGTATAGCAAAACTACACTCCAAGTTAATTCCTGTGTACATTCTGTACTAATTAGGACTAGTAATCACAGTTGCTTTTGTCAGCTGGTGATGTCACTCAATCCACAAATATTATCTGTGTTAAATGTGTTTTAGAGTCTAAATTCTACTTGAGAGAGAGATAAGAAAATAGGTAGTGTTGAAATATAAAGTCTGTTCCAGTTTTCAGCACTACAGCATAGTATCATCTGCATGGCCATTTGAAACACTAATCAGCTGCAGTTGTCAGATGCCCAGGTCTTTGACAATAAAACAGCTACATTTATGGCTTGTAATTTTTAATATACCAACACATGTGCATTCAAACTTAATCAAAAATTAAGGCAGAGATTTTCAAAGCTAATTAAAAGACTTATGCATTCATTTTCCATTAAATTAAGTGGAAATCAGATGTTGGAATATTCTATGCAAGGCTCCAAATCCCAGCATGGAAATGGAACTTGTTACATTTGCTGAATCAAAGCTAGAGGGTGACAACAGGGCTGGGATTCATTTCACCCCAAGACAGTTGTCTAAATTCATGTGAGATAAAAAGCCTCCTGGAGATATCTGTCTCTTCACTGTCTGTAGAGGGAGCCTAGAGAATGGCTCAGTCTAGCCATGTAACTTTTACAGGGATAAAGGCAGGTAAGATGAATCCTATTCTATACACCTACCAAGAATTTAAAAGTCAGGAAGAAAACTAGTTGAGGCTTTGAGAGCTTAGTGAAGGACAAAAATACGTGAAAAGCTGGGTGAAACAACTGTATCTAYTTTGTCTAGTTTTTTACAGTCTTGGCAGGAAAACCTATAAATGATGTTCAAGTTTTTTGCTCACAAYGCTCAAAGATCTCCAGGCTGCCAGGTTCCTGCTGTTTCATATAAAAAGCTCCAAGTGGCAGACAGAAGTTGGAGAACTGGTTAAAGATTTCTGCCAGTATGAAATGTTTTAAATGAAGAAGATGTGATTATTTGCCTGGCTTCCCAAATTTATTCCCCAGCTAGCCATGGYTGCAAATAAAGGCCCTGAAGCCCTGTATTTGGATACAAAATTCCTGAACAAAATATAATTAAACTAGAGACAGAACTRCTCATATGTATCTTCCTACATCCTCAGTAAGCTGAAATATATGGAAATCCTAGGTCAAAACAACACACATCCAATACTGACATTTCTCATGCATATCCTGTGACTGTCAGATCACTCAGTTGCTCCCTGTTTCTGTGCTGCAGCACCACCCTTCTCAAGCCCGTAGCACTCACTGCTGGGCATATACAGCCAAGACTCATTAATGAAGAACAGAAATCAGGAGTTCAGGTTGCTTTGACAAAGTGAGGGTGGGTTGTGCTCCAGACACTCACATATTCTCAGCATACACAATGGTCTGCAAGTTTTGATGGTGAGAAGCAGAGTAGAGCMCTTTTAAAACTGACATTTGCATTTACAAATTAAAATTCTGATTCAAACGGAGATGTCTGCATCACCTGCTTGCCATGAAAAAAATCTACTTAGAACCAAAACTTTTACTGTTATTGCTGCTATAATATTGTAGAACAGTGTAACAGATCAGTGACAAGGCTGTTACGGTTGCTAAATCAAAGGATATACTGTACTGAAARGCACTGAAGGAAATACAGAGAGAATGAAGCACAGAGGTTGTGATAACAGAGTGGGTTTGTGTGTTTGTTTTAATTATTAACTTTAAATTTTCACTTCAAAAGAAATGGGAGAATTTATGCATGCCAAGAAGTAGTCCTTTTCAAAAGTCRGTCTTCACTGAGTGAAGTAAGTAAAGCTTTCTTCTAAATGGCTTCTCTTATCTTGTCAACCTCATTTAAAGTAAAAAGGCATCAATAGTAATAATAAGAATGCAGCTTGGTGAACAATTCCTTTACAGAAGCCAGCTATTACGTACTGTAACAAATTAAAAACTCCAAAAGTCTATGCAGGTCCCCAGAGAAATGCTATTTAATAAAGCAAACACTGATATTGAATGTGACAGAATTCCATTTGCTTCAGAATCTCATCCAACTGAGTTTGGCTGCAGCTGAAGCAATTAGAGAAAGCTGTGATTTAATCATTATGCTAAAACCCTAGACAAACAAAGCTCTCACCTACCAAGTGGCCACTTAGCTGTATCACTACCACTAGAATGTATAAAAATCCTTGTAGGATTTCATTTGCTGTCAGTCAACTAGTAGAAACATGAGCAATTATTTACTAAAAATGTCTATTTACTAGCTACCCTACTGCTTAAACATGAAAAATGTATAAATCTAAATTTAAACAAAGTAAGCAAAGCCAAGTGTGAACTACATATGTCAGGGAAATCACCCACTAAGGTCATCCTTGGGGCTGAGACCTGATATGATCCAGTTGAAAGCTCGTAACGTTTTTTTTAGAATATGTCTTTATGTTGTATATGATAATCCACTGGGGCTTCACCTCTGGGTCCATAAACATCTAATGAAATTTTAAACATCTTTTCATTACAGCAGTAGCCTCCTATAAACTACAACCAATCACTTCAGACTCTGTGGACCTGTTAAATCAGTAAAACTGATTCACTTATGATTTCTTCCTTTTTCATGGGTGGTATCTGGCTTTTYCTAATTTCTAATGCAGTCAAAATTTCTCTGTGTAAAGCTGTAGGACATAAAGAAGTATAAAAAAGTTACAATATAGAAAACTTGCTTATGGAAAACTTGTGAATTTGCTTGGAACCTCTGGAATTTCTTGGTGTGTTCCTGCCAGCCAACAAGGTACATTGTGAAAAAACGACTAACGGTCTCTCTGATTTTTAATTTTCACATTAATCAGAGAGCCAAGTGACACCTTGGATTGCTGATGTAGGTTTTTACCCTCATTGCCCACCAGGTRAGGGCATCTCCTGACAAGCACGCAAAGCCTTTGAAAAAGCAGTTTCCATCCTCCCCAACTTCTTTAAGGAATAGGATTTAGAGACATTGTGCATACCTAGAGCCTAAAAAAAACCCACAAGTGTTGATATAAAWTTTTTCAAACCACAAAGAATATGAAATCTGTGAGAAAGCTGAAACACATAGAAAACTATTTTCAGAAAGCAAACAGTTTTGCATAACATGGATAAGTATTCACAAAGTTGCTGCAGAGGAGACTGAAATAACTTAAAGAGCTCACAGAAATGCACCTATCAAGCAGCTCAGACCTATTTTTAAGGATCTAAATCCTCATGTCTTAACAATGAAATATACTGTGGGCATGGCATTGTTTGTCTGTTTTGTTACAGTTGTGCATTTCTAACTAAAATATGCACTGCTCATGTTCAGAACCCTACATTTTTTTAATTACAGCATGTTCTCCAAGAGTGCCATAAACCCAGAGCATCCACTGTTTCAGGGCTTTTCTAAAAGATTTGTGTTCAGAGTACTAAAGAGTCTGAGAAGGCAGCAATAGCCTTGACAAAGCCAAGAAACTACACGGTCCCATTTCTGGGAATGTGTTAACTGCCAGAGGAGCTGTCATCTGAAAGTGAGACAGAAAATCAGAAAAGATTCAGTGCTAATGTCTTCTTAGACTAGGGGAACCTTATGTCAAGCTCAGCCCAGAATATATGGATCCACATCAAGCAGCTTGTTTTCTACTAGTGCAATGACAACCACTGTGAGATGTTATCATATTTCTTTGCACTACGTTTTGTCAGAACCTACAAAATTGGTTGTAGCTGGATCRCTCTCTAGGTCCTCAAAGAAATATCAAAAATCACAAATGCTATTTGGAGGGTGCTGGTTTCAGGTGCTGACTGTTCTTAGGATTCTCTTTCTCTAAATGAATTCTTCCACAATTACTTGAATTTTACRCCTGATTTCTGTCTGGCACACTAAAGGATCACCTCCTCTGATCTAGAACAAAATGACTTTTTTTTTTTTTCCCTAATGGTTTCTTAGTTCTACTTTCTGATTTGTAAAGTTTTTTCCATAATGAGATGTACTGATACAGACATAAACAGACACATTTTTTTGTTGATAATCTCAGCTTCAGTGGTAGGTCTCCTGGATTAGGTCATCTGCTTCTTAAAATYATATATCAGGTTATCCCTGCTSTGAGGCATTCCAGAACGAATGTGAACTTTTTAAAACCTCCACATATGAGCTTTGAAAGCTGCAAGAAGCCCATCAGAAACAGCCAGGGCCACGTATCTTGTGGCATAAGAGCAAGGGCAAAGGAATGTACTGAGAATCAAATATGCTTTGCATTAAGCAAGCAGGTCCTTGTTCAGCCTCCTGTGAATGTTCTTGTTCAGTTAGGCTCAACATCTGGCAGGGGTCAGRTCTGGACTGAGCTCCTTCTGATTCAATTCAGCCCTCTCTAGGACAGCTGACAATCAYAGGCCTTCACATCCTCAAGTCTCAATGGACTTGGCAGAACAAGTACAGAATTGAAGCAGCTTCCCTGTCTCTCCCTGCAAATACTCGTGCACCTTGATCTGAAAGGACCACAGGCAGGATTACCCTGTCAGGATTCTCCTCATTCCTCTGCCAATATTCCAAGCACTCATTAGAATCAGTCAAAGAGGTGACACCAAACTGCCCAGGGCACATGGCCTASAAACTGCAGAGATACTGAATATTCTCAGTTGTATTATGTAGCAGATGAACGATCCTATGAGTTGTGAGCTGATATCTGTCTGTCAGTCTACCTGTCTATCTATCCATCCATTCCAGCCATATCAACTGAATGCAGTGGTCAGGATGGGATGTGAAAACAGAAGTGCACTCTATGTTGTACTCGATGAGTCTCACATTCGAGAACGCCCTAGGGCAATATCTGACCTATCAGACCATCAGTGACAGTGCCTTGCAAACATAAAAGGAGGCACAGTGTTCCACAATGTTCCTATGATAATAAGCAGAGCAGTCAGGGATAATAAATGTCCCCTTAAGAAATGCAGATTGAAAAGGTAATATTGTATAAGGTAACCATTGCTCTGAGAATTTATGTTTCCTACTTGAAAAGATCTTTGTGYACACCTACAAAATGTACACTTGCCAGGTATACCTCATAGATTTAATCAAGTAATCTTTTCAGCACTTCCAAGGTGTCCATTTTTTGGATCTTAAGAGAGAAAAACGCAAAAGTAACTTAAACTCRTGGTAAAATAAAAAGAAACAAGTTATATTTTTTCCAGTTTGACCAATATCATCATAAATAGCTCTACTATGCATCATGATTCATTATGAAATTAATATATAAAATAAAATTCCCATCGAGATAATGATCAAAATAATTCTGGATACCTTCCTGATCTACATGGTCTACCCGAGGTGAGATGCAGCAGTGTCTGTTCTGCATGGTGTTGTGCTGGAGCACACACAGAGAATTGTAGGTCAGCATTTGAAATTGTCAATCTTTAGTATCTGGTTTCTTGATWCGAGCTTAGAATTACTCATTCATCCATTCTTCTGCTGTAGACTTTGCACTCTGTAGCTTGTCCTATCAAAAAACTAACTCGAGACCAAAACTTTATAGATAACAAAGTGTGAGATTTTTAAGAACAGGAGTCCACCTTGATGGTAGCCAGGGTTGCAGAGGGAAGATAGTGTCATGAAATGCATTTAAACATGAGCAAGGAAAGAAAGGGAATTCTWAACTCTTTTCTTCTTCAGTAGGATGACATTTCAGCCAATGGCATGATCCTTCAGARCCTGGCTCTGTTTTGGGTAGACGCACAGACTGGTTTACCTATTTTGTGTCTGTTCATTCTCATGGCCATCAATATCAAATAACTGGAAGCYCCCTTGGAGTCAGGGTGTTAAACAGAGTATAAATTTCTCACATGGAGAAGAAACCATGATCATCATTRATATTCTCTTATCTCATTCATCTTCTTTGATTTGAGTGTTGGTATCAAAAGGAAGTGACCTGAACATATTAAAGAAGATGCAAGTTTCAATATTCCCCGTTGCATGTAACTTAAAAATGAACAGTTCATTAATATCCAAACAGATCTGCTTTGGGGAGACCTGACCAGAATTCAACACTAGATTCACAACCAGCTCAGTACTGCCTGTGTATTTTTAAAAAGCCTCAGGAGCAGCATGTATTGTACAGTATTTCTATTGCTTTCACCTGCAAAAACATATCTCCACTTCAGTAAATGAATAACTAGAGAGACATTTAATTGGTTTTTCTCCAGTTCTCAAAGGAACTGTATTTTGCACCAATATTAAAAAAAAAAAAAAAAAACCAGCTTATTTTCTCTCGTTCATGACAAAGTACCCACTGGTAGGAAGAGAAAGATGGCACTTTCCATTTCCTTCATGCTTTGGTAGAGAGTCAACAGGGAAGTAATCCAAAGTGACAGGTTTTTATGACTGACCTCCTGAAACCTACTGGTGCATAAACATGTAGTTGTTAGAACTGATCACTAGGGCCAGGGTTATCCCCTCTTGACTAGGAGTCTGCCAAGTCGTAAATAAATAAACTAAAAATAAAGTTCCACCATAATGTGTTCTATTTAGTGGATTCTGCTCCTAAAATATTATGTCCCAGAAAATCTCCACACAGGAAAGCTGAGCTTTCACCATTCCATGTCTTTAGTTTCCAGATGTTGCACAGAGCTCAGTAGGTAGGAAAGACATCTAAATGTCTCTCCAGGGCTGAGAGGTCCATACTGGACCAGCACTGTTTAATATCTTCATCAGTGACACAGGCAGTGGGATTAAGTGCACCCACAGCAAGTCTGMAGACAACTCAAAGCTGAGGACACACCTGAGAGACGAGATGGAATTCAGAGGGACCTGGACAAACTYAAGAAATACACCATGGGAATCTCATGTGRTTCAACAAGGCCACATGCAAGGTCCTTCATCTGATCCCATAACCACAATACATGGATTTTTGAGGGTGAAGGACAAGGAAGGAATGGTTAAATTTCAATGGGCTTGAGATCYATCTCAGGCAGGACCTTAAAGTCCAGATTACACATGCCAAGACAGCTTTGCAACATGACCCAACATTCACATAATTTAATTCTGAAAAGTGACAATCCAAGAAGAAATTAAAACATTAGCMGGGGTGAAGAAGCATCCCCTCTTACCTTTCCCAGACAAAATCAAGAAGAAAAWTAGAGCTCATTTTTGTGCCTGTTTTTTGAGAAGAAGGTGCTAGGCTCCTACCCTCAGGGATTTAGGTAGGCAGCTGTGTCTGGGTGAATATCAGCTCTGGAATGACTCTAAGCTTCCATTAAAAAAAAAACCAGAAAATAATCCTCCTTTCCAAAGACCACTCCATCAAGGGTTCAGTGTTCATCTTAGCAAATATCTAGTTTGAAACTCTGCTCTGAGGTGCCTGATTTTCACAATGTATTTTACACAAAACCACCCTGTGGTGTTGTTTCATTCTGGGCACTAGACAACTAGCTGTTTAAAAAAACTAGTGGTTTGCCCCACTTAACTGATTTTAGCTAACATCTARGCCTCTGTACATGAGAAATAATCACCAAAATAAACTTAATTAAAAGAGCTTTTAATTTTGAGTTTATGAGAGAGGAATACTTTAAATACACCCACTCCTAAGAGAGGTCTGTGGCTGATCTGAGGACAATTACACTAAAGGAAACCTCTCCAACTTTGGAGAATCCCTTCACTTTCTGTGACAGAATCTGTGTGACAGAAATCAGAATTTGGYACTTAGGGCAAATTTGGAACTGACACAACTCAGAAATGCTTGACAGGTGCTGCCTGTGAGAGGGTCTTCCTATTAGTTCCTTCCAGGGGGGGAGCAAGAAAAGCTCTCTGATGGCTGAACTCTAGAATTCTCTTTGCCAGGTACCTGCCATATGCCTAAAGGCATTAGAAAAACATGGTTACATTTATTATCATGAGACTAGTTGGCTTTGTTAGAATATCTGAAACAAACCMCACATTATTTGATGGCCTGATTTGTTTTTGCAGAAAGCTGAATCTTGGTAGATGAGCTGTCATATCAGATTCTATTTTATTCTTTTATGTTTACAAAGTACTGCACAAACAGGAACAGCTGGTGTTGATTTATAAACACCAGAGYTGTCTTGAGAGTTTAGGTATTATTTTGCCAACATTTAAGTCTAATCATTTGCAAGCAATTGTTTTGTACCATAGTGGACAGTGGTTCTTCTTCTGCCTAAAAACAAAGATATTTTCTAATAATATTAATAGTGTAATTCTGAATTAGCCTTAGAAGAAGGATCTTATGTGCATAAGWCTATCTATTTAAATATCTGTGAGCATGCCTTCGTTCGTCCAGAATTTCTGAGAGAAGGCCACATCATTCACTACTCCAATTTTTTTATAAAATTACTGTAACCTGTAGTAAATAGCCAGGCAAAGGCCTTGGCCTCTATGACAACCTGCACATTATTTGCACGTGTGAGTAACTTGAAGTAAAATGTGGAAGTGCAACCAGTTATTGAACTTAATCTTAACCAGAGGACATTTTCCTCCATTTCATTCACAGTACAGCTGCCAAGTTCTGGAACAAATCTCCTGACAACATCTCTTCCCTTACATTATCAAGATTTGCTCCTGTTACAGAAACAWGCTGTGCACTGAAGAAAGCAGGAATCACGTGATCTAAT
>NW_026623565.1:70612-84766 GCF_030028575.1 Malurus melanocephalus
TTTTTTTTTATGTGAAACTCAGACAATTTTTATCTTATTCTAAATTTTAATAAATGAAAACCTAGGACCTGGTTAATAAATTATTAAAAGATAGAAAACAAAAGGCAGAAATAACTGGAGAGCTTTCACAACAGAGGAAAAGTATCAGCCCAACTCCCAAGGACCTGAGATGTTAGTTATAGACTTGTAAGACTTTAGAAGATGGATAACAACATGAAAAACTACCAGGCATGGAGAGTCATTCTGGCTAGCTGACCTGAACACAAAGAGTTGTGGGAAGCTTAAAATACCAAACAACAATAAAACAGCAGAGGGTATTGATGAATGCAAAGTTATACATATGAGGGAAAACAATCCTAATTAGATCTAAACCACAGTGGACCCTAGCTGTTATCACTCAGAACAAAAATATCCGAACCGTTATGGATAATTCCATAGAAATGTTGGTTTAATGATATGCAGTAATAAAAAAGGCCAACCACATGCTTTCAGAACAGAAGAAAGGAAACTGGGGATGGGTACAACAGAGGTTTGCAAGTCATACAAGTTCTGGACTTTCTTTTCTTTGATTAGGGAATGATTATTCAGTCCAAAAATCATCATTGTAATAAATAAATTAGAAAAAAAGAAAACCAAAAACCTGAGGACACTTAATAAAATTAGCTCACTGTTCTAAACCCAGTAAGAGGAAATAATTTTTCATTCAATGCACAAGCTGTAGAAYTCATTGCTGCCGGGCTTCAAGTCACAAGCATAAACAAATTTTAAAACACATTAGGTGTATTAGCAGAGGCAGAATACATTGGCAATTCCTGAACGCAAAGCTCGAGGCACAACCTCCCATTCGGGATAAGCTAAGAAATCAGTAAAAAATGTTTGGTCATTTCCCAGTTTTGTTCACTTATCCTTTCCCAGTCCATCTGCTGCTAGTGGCAGGATAGTTGACCTCTGACCCCTCTCCCCACAAATCTTTCCCTCTGCAAAGGCTGATTCCAAGGCCTGATCTTCAGTGTAGTAAATACTAAATCCAGTAACTCCCTTTGGCTTCCAGTTTCATATCAGTGTCTCATCCCSAATTAACTGTTTCTCTGCTCATATCCCTTTCCCCCTTGCTTTCCACCATTACTCCCAGAGAYAGAATGATTTCTCAGCTGATTCCACTCTCCCACCTGCCTTCATTACACTTTCTCTAAGACTGTTAACTTCACTCAATGTGATGCCTTTTGAAACAATCTTATAAGACAAAGAGCAACCTCCTGCCAAATTTCAAATCCTTATTCCCAAATAGGATGGGTGGCAGAGGGAGGGAGGGGAAGATTCTGTTCAGAGCCAGGTTTGCCTGGACAGGAGTTTTCAGTACAGACAAAAAAAATATATTCCCCTTGCTTAATACCTAGAAATGTTTGAATATTTTTTTCTGAAATTTTCCAAAACAGATTAAGGTAAGAAGAAAAACAGCATGGAAATCTTCACCTCATAGAGACAGCAATCAGTAAAGTCTGGCAAAGTTATCAGCAACTGTAAACTGGAATCTATCATGGAGGACATTAAGCAACCTTAGTAAAACTTCATCTATTAAGCACTAAAGAGAACAAAACGTAGTACAAACATCTGATTACTGAATGAAAGTATATAATGAAAGTATGAATGAAATATAATGAAAGTATAGATTTCAGTGATAAATTTTGGTAATAATTGCATTGGATATTATTTTAAAAGTGCATTATTTTATTTTGCAAGATGTCATCAAATTTAAAAAATCCTTTTCTTCAAGGGCCAAGAGGCCTTTTAAAACTAGAAGTAAAGATAACACCAGCCCTGTCAAGGACTGCAACAAATAATGCCCTGCAATTTACTTTTTTTGTAATTATCCATCTTTATTTTAATGACTGTGCTATGACTGATTTTCAAAAATGGGAAACTAGCTGTATTTGCAAGTCTTAAACGCAGATAAATACAGGGCTTCACAGCTAAGGCTGAGGCTGGAGGCAGAAATTCACCCCACCGAGCCCAGCGAAGCTCATTCCCCTCCTTGGCAATGGGCAGCAAGCACCAGCTTTCAGCCTCGGGTACCYGGCCACCACGTCACTCAGAACTGGCAAAGCAGGGCACACTGAGACACTCAGATTCAGCAGCTCCTCTAAACCAGGCAGAGCATGAGAGCAGGTCCCAGGAGAACCAGATGCAAGGATTGGTATAAAGTCCCTCCCTTTTATCTGTCCTGTCATACCTGACTATCAAGTTATGCTGTATAGATCTATCCAAAATATTAAAACATCAGTTTGCATATGTGGCTGCTGAGTTTCCTGGCTTTTGTTTTCTTTACTAATTATATCTAAGGTGATAATTACACTCCCAACTAACTAATAAGAGCCAAGTTCTTAGTTCCTTGGAGAGYAGTTAAAGTGTCTTGTTTTTGGCTCTGTAGACCAGAAGAACTTTTTCACCAATCAAGAAGACTTGACTGAACTCACTTGTTTGTTTTCTGAATGCAAACAGAAACAGTTCCCAGACAAGAGAAAGGCCATCCCCAGTTTACAAGATCTGACCAYTGACAAATCTAAGGTTTTCAACCAGAATTCTTGCAGGTTATCTTCACATCAGGGCYTGTGATGTACCTCCCTGTATTTATGACACAGGGACYCTTTCAGAATTTSTCTGTCACAGGCCTAAAGGTARAGGCACRCTATGCACCMTACGCATCTTGTCCCAATARAACTTTTCAAATGAAGGTCTACAAWAAACTTCACTTAAYTTTACAGAGATTAAATWTTTAAATCTYCATGGGTTCACTCCAACTGAACAAGTACAGGGGTGACTTGGATTATTGCAAGAGGGACACAGTGGGGAGCTGGGGTGTGACTTGCATGTGAAACATGAGAAGTTATTCTGCAGGCTGAATAAAGGACACTGGAAAACAGGTGACAAAAATATTGCTCAGAGGAAACCCCAACTCCTGTCCCACTGTTCACAGTCCTGTCTTCCCTATGAACCAGCCAATACACTAGCATTTAAAAATAACCTTGCACTGTGAATTTGCTATCAAGTAGCTTTAGCTTTTTCAGCTGAAAAGAATTTTAAGCTCAAACACACCAGAGCCATTCTCAGCTGGGTTTGATTCCTTTCACCAGAAGAGATTCTGATTCTCAGATTGAGGAGAGAGAATTCGGGTTGTCTGTTCAAAGAAGGAGTCTGCTGGACAGGTAATCAGAAATTTTATTTCTTTTTTGTTGCTTTCCTATGTTCCCCTTTTGAGACGGATCAAATTTCACACAGAGAATCACGGAGAAACAATAAACAGGGAAGCCTAGAAAAGCATTTTTTCAGAAACAAGTTTCAGGATAGAATAACGTTTTAATTTTTTCCAGGCTTCCCACAGTATTGCTGGCAAGCCTTGAAAGCTGTAGAAGAGCAAGCAAACRGATTCCAAATCTCTACCATAGGCCAGATTGTATTCAGCCCTGCATGGGACTGCAAGAAGCGAGCCCAAGGGGAGAGAAAACAAAGAACCTCCTCCTGTGCTGAGGCATAAAACAGCAGGGAAACATGAGCACTGTCTCATGCAAAGATGAATCATGACATCAGTTTCTCCCAAAAAGGGCTGGGAAGAGTTCAGGAGTGACTGGCAGCTGTCCCTCCTTGGCAGTGGCCATCAGAGCTGTTCAAACATGAGAAAACATCTTTGCAAAGTACTGCTGCATTTCACCTGCCAAATTTCTTTACAACTCCTGAGAGRACCTCCACCATCCTTAAAAACAAGCCCTTCCTCTTTTAAGCTGCCTCTAGAACAGCCCCCGGTATCAATCAGCCTATGGAAGAGATATCTGAATCCTAGAAAATAAGAAATTCCCTGGAACATATAATGTGTGGACTGACTACACAGACTACGCTTCTAAGAGATTTTTGGTGGCTTTTTTGKTTTGTGTGGGGTTTTTTGTTTGTTTCATCTGTTGTTGTTGGGTTTGTTTTGTTGTTTTGGTTTGGKTTTTTTTTGAAGTAATTTACATCTATGATCCTAGAAGCTGGGGAAATATTATTTCTAGAAGGAAAAAAGCTTTGAGTTTTTTAGAACACTACCATCATATACTTGGAAAGAGGTAAAATATTCTGTCATTCCACCTTGCAAGGCAAAAAATGAAGAATGAGTGATTTGGTTTTGTCATACAACAGTCGAAATTAGCAAGAAGAAAATGAAACCAAAATGCACTTGTTGTTTCCCCATCTAGAAGACTGGTATGCTTTWACACCTTATCCTTAATTCAGGTAATAATTGTCAGGACTTCTAAATTCAATGTCTCTGCTAGKGGATTTACAAACTAAGGCAATTGGTACAGTCTTTCCACTGAAATACAACCTCTTTTTGACGAAACACTGCTTATTTAGCACACATGCTTTATCACTGTTCATGTAAAACAACTAAACAATTGCAGTRAAGAAAGTGGGTCAGATTGGAGGGTGAGAATAAAAATATCTTCCTGACCACCAAACAAATCCTTGCCTCTGAAATCCTCTCTGTTGCTACTTCCCATTTGTTTGTTTGTTCATTCAAACTTCTAACTTTGCTCMTAATCCAAATTGTCAACTACAGAGGATAATTGACAGGATAAGGATAATATTGAATAACAAGGAAAAATAATTTCCTGAGGAGACCTCATGGTCATGCAGCAATAATGTTGTTTGGGTTTTTTTGCATGCATTTCTTCCACTCCACCTTCTCTGCAAGAAAATATGATGAAGATGGGTGTAACCGGAAGACTTACAAAATTTCTCCCTGCTTTTGAAAACAACAAAGCATGTTCCATGTAATAAGTTACCAATCTACTTATATAAAAACACTTTCCTTTTTTTAATTATACAAGCACAAGACTCCTTTRTTTTCAGCAGCATTAAAAATTAACAATGTTTGTACTGGTATRCTATTAAGTTATAGGACTCTTTCTTTTAAAAATAAACACAGTGGAAATCAGTCCATCAGTGTTAAATGAAGATATGCACAAAATGATACAAACAGTAGCAATGATCCTTTTKCAATCATCAACTAAAATTTGCAATTTACTCTCTTAAATGGAATTAATATTTAAAACTGCTAAAATATCAAAACACCTCCAAATGTTACCAAAAATGGTAACACATTTTTGTCCTGTACAACTTAGTGTTTAAGTCTTGTTGATATRTTGTGACTTTAAAAGGTTCTTCACAGGCAACAATGCAGGTGCATAGGGTACATGGTAACCTGTAACAAAAACACCACCAAGCAATCTTCCTCTCTCAGCTGCATGTATGGAATTTCATTCATATATAGCAGCTGTGGATGCAGCAGCATGATCATTTGTTATAGCCAAAGAAATGCCAAAATTCTTATATGATAAAAAAAAACCCCACACAATTTTAACCCCAACCCTTACAATTTTAAAGTAAGATGCATTGATGCATCCTTCACAAACACTCAAACAAGTATTCTTGGCGACACAATTGTTGACAGGTTTTAGCTTACATCTGTCAGTGAATCCTCTTACCTTTTCTTTCTTTCTTCCTTTCTCTTAAACTGGCCTAAACTCCTTTCTTTCCCTTGACTGGCCCCTGGCATGTTTTATATGAGGATATTTAATAGACCCCATCAGCTCMTAGTACACAAGGCTCAGAATTGGTTGCCTTCACTGAATAGGCTGGGAAAGCTGCCTCAACAAATCTGTTCATGCTTAAGGTCCGGTCGCTGCCAAGTGACGTGCTCAAGACGGCTGCCTTTGCATCCTCTGCTCTTAGTTTAACTGCACATTCACAGCAGAAAGGACAAAAGATATTCTCTTCAACTATGCCAAAATGAGAAGCAATACTGCTGTCAGATCCAAAATTCAACCCTGCTGGTGCAGAGCTGGTGTCTAATTTTCTCTGGCTCAAGAGATTTGAAACAAAAAAAACCCAAAAAACATTACTGAGTTTCATCAGTCTTCTGGAGTCTGACACTGGAGAAAGCTCAGATCTTCCTTCTATTAGTCATAGTAAATATATTTAGGCAATAAATACATATGAGCAGAGGGAAAAAAAAAAAAAAGAGTTGGAAAAATAGTAGACGCAAGGTTGACAGTGGGGCAAAATTGATGAAATTGCTGGAGGATTCTGTCCTTACATAAAGACCCAGTCACGCTGCCAAGGTCAGCTGGAGCTTGGGTTATCTGTTGCCTGAGGCTACTCTACCTTGTTTTTCATTCAGGGATCATTGTTCTTCRGTTGTTTACGTGGATTTTATTCCACCCTTTTCTTCATACTGTCTTCCCTCTGCAGCTTGCARTCCCTGCGGCACACACCAGAAGCCCATTCTGGTTGTGCACTGAGAAATCCAGACTACTCTAGTGGGAAACAGCAGCATTAAGTCAGAAYAGTTTTCCTCTTTAAAGGACAGAAAGAGACATAAAGAAGGTATTTAACAAATCCTTTGTGGAAAGTGAGAAATTCAATAATTACTTTTAAGGATGGTTCATGTATGTAACTGGTGAGAGCGCACTATTGAAATATTTTTATCACCATAAACAAGGTAGTTAAACAAAAGGAAGTTTTTTCTTGTATTTTAATGCAATTTAATACATTACATCCATCTGTACTTCAGAGATTCATCAGAGGGAACATGATAAAGGAAAAATGATTGAGAGGAGAAAAATTAAGGGGAGAAAGAAAGTCAGATAACAAGGYGTACCTTATATCATACACTTAGCAGAAGAACTGAGATTTTAGAGTGGAGGTTTTAGGTAAGATTTTTACAGTGAAATGTTGTATAGATTTGGGCAGGGAAAGACCAAGAGACCCAAATCTCCCATCATGAGTGTTACACTTATCTTTCGTATCACTTAAAACCATTGCAATGTAAGCCAAAGCTCTCCTAGRCCTTCATTTAGGGTCAGTATCTGTAGAAAACTTTACAGGAAACACAATGCAATACATTGAGCTTTCACAGAAAATATTATACCAAGGGGCAGAATCGAGCCCTGTCTTTAGCAGTGCCAGCTCCCACTGACTGAAGGAGTTGGATTTGCTTCTATTCAAACTGACTTTGGCAGAGGTAGCCCAAACATCCATGTATTAGGCTTCCTTATCCTTTCTTCTCTGTGGAATTTGAGATGATTTTTAAGCTGTTGCATGACTTACATGCCCCTCAATGCAAGATACAGAGCTAATTAAATATTCTGCCTACTTTGAAATTCAAACCATTAATTTGTTGTGCAAGTAAGGGGTGAAATAGTTAAATTAAAAAAGAATAACAATTAGTGTAATTCATTGGTTCAAAAAGTTTTTACAATCTCCAGGACAATTAGTACTTGCTGATGAAACAAGAAATGTATACAATTTAAGGATAAACCTACTGCATACATTTGGAGGACAGTATGCATAAAGGAAYTGGAGTAAAAATCCAAATAATCTGTTACTTAGACATGAAAGATAATCACCACCAGAAGCCAAAGACGTCTAGATATTTAAAAGATTGCTTGACACCTGAAATCAGATAGAATCAATTCAAGGTTCCTCAAACACTTAGTAAGAACAACCAAAAAAATTGTCTACTTTGSCTAAATTGTATACTTTCCAGTATACATCTATACAATGTTAGACCTATTTTTATAATGCAGTAAAGTTTGTATAGCAGAATAAGTACACGGCACAACCTTTGGTGATGGCTCTTGTGTTGTAGAAAATAATTTAGTGAAACAGAAACACCTGGCAATTTTCTATCAGCAGAAGAARCATCTTTTTCTTTGAGAAAAAAACATCTAACATATTCTGTGTGCACACAGAAAGTTCATTCATTTTCACAAAAAAGAAAGTTTCACTAAAAGCTTTGAAAAACGCTTTCCAAACAGTGAACCTCATCAGAAATGGTTTTATRTCCCTTGTATGGGATTTACAAAATTCTTTGTGTGAACAGCATTAATCAAGGTCACTATTTGATTCAAGATCTGTCCTACACAATGTCAGTTGTACAGCTTTGGGAAAAGATCTTTAAACCTCTGTAGAAAAGACTACATGGAAATAGCTGATAAACYGGTATTGATTTTCACATATCGCCCTTGTCAAAAGGATTTATTGATGTGTCAATGCATGTTGTGGCAAGGATCATAGCAGGATAGCTTTAAAGGATTTATGGTGAATCTACAGGCTTTAATACACTCTGTGGTAAATAACTAACAAGTACTGTGTATATTGATTCTTGTCGTGTGGTCAATGGAATCTTTAGCCCACTAATTGTTCGTATTGACAAAAGGTTCATGATCTAAATGAGCAACAGAACATCACTCCTAACCAACATTGCTCCAAAGATGCTTTTCTCCACCATTCATCCCCACCAGGAGCAATGYTTAAACACAGAAGTATTTATTAGGATTCTGCCTTACTACCTTAGCTGGAGCCTGCTTAGTGCTCAGATCCCTCTTCTCCACCCTGCAGTGGTTCCATGCACTTTTAAGTATCTGCAACTCAATTTAAGTGTTGCAGGACAGTTAACTATGGTTACAAATTTCATCTGAATTAKTCCTCTTTAAGACTTCTAAGTGGGCATCTTACTCCAAATTCAGACACTTGACTGAATCTTTAGTTGTTTATTTTCATCATTTTTAAAATTCAAAATTTAAATATATGTGGGTACACAGATTAGACTATGGTTTGATCTCTGCAAAGAATTTTGTGAGAAAAATATTATTTTTGTGTTTGTATAGGTGTGTGCTCATTGTTGGCAGCTTAATGTGGCAGCCGTGACTTTTAATTTTATYATCTACAAACAAAGAAATAAACAATTAAATAGTTGTAAAAAGATTTATCAAATTTACTGYTAGTGTAAAATCAATACCCAAAACTAACATAGCTGGTAAAATAATTATTCATTAAACAGTAAGCAAAATTTCCATTTGGACTTCAGCAGAACTGGGTAAATACAGCGTGTGTATGCAGAACATTATCGATTCATTCCATTAGCCTTGTGTCTTACACTGAGTAATAAATACAGTTTACAATGGTTTTGAATGTCTGTCAGATCAGTCTGTCTCTCAGTATCCTAGACACATGGAAAAAAAAATACACTCATAAAAACACCAACACTCCAAGAAAAACCAAACAAAAAGTGTAGGCAAGCACTAAAGCTTGCTTTCTAAAGACTCMAAAACTGATTTGCACCCCTCTTTCTCCTCAACTGCTTGAAAAACATGTAACATGAAATTCATCACAGTGGAATTAATTTGTGCCAAAGACAGAAGAATAAATTAAAAACTGAAGATCCCTAAGAGCAAAAGCAGGGTATTTTCTTCTGCAAACCAGTCTGTAGGATTCAAGCTAGGGATGGGATTTCAAACTCAAGTTTAAAAACTGACAGTTCATATTGAAATTTAACATTACCTTTTTTGTTTGGCCCTTAATTATTTATTTGAAGTTTTAATTACCTTTGAGTCTTTTTACAGCAATRTTTGCAAGCACGTTTAAGAAGTGCTTTTGCCTGAGCAGTGCAGATTATTATTGCCTTAAGTTTGCTTTGCTTTCCTAAAAGGGCAATTTGTGGCTTGTGGTGAGGAAGCTTGYGGTAAMACAGACGGTCTCAGTGTCTAGTCTRCTTTAAGGAGATGGCATTTCTCTTCACGTCAGATCTATACTAGCCAGTCGTCAGCTTGATATCTACAGAGAAAAACCAACGACTTCCTAAGTAAATATTTACCAGTTCAAAGCATGCAGCCAACCTGATACTCATWCATACATCAAACGTATGGTCAGAGAAACTGTTTCTAGCACATAGCAACAAATGCGAAATCAAGTAATTTTCAGTAAAATGCCCTAAAGTTAAATCTGTAAAAGTATTTAACATTTGTGTCTTGAGAMCTTGAACCAGTCTGTGTTACTGAACTCCCTTGGATCTTTTATTGCAAATAACTTTTAGGTAAAGTTATGTGATTGAAAACACAGTTTACTGAATCCACAAGAAGTCAGGGAAAATGTGCTGAAACATTTTATCTTGGCGCAATTAAAATACTCAACAAACTTCCTGAACCTGATTAATAATAACACTGGGGTATGTATTTAACTTTATGTATATGCCTAAATTCCATTTACTTTAGCAGATYTTAACAGCTCTGCTGCACAAGGATTCTTTCCTCAAAAAGAACCTTCATTTTAGGGTAGCTACTGGCCTCATTTCTTTTCCTTATAAATTCTTACCATTATATTATAAAATTATCTTTTTGCGACATTGAGGTCATATGTCTTAGAAGCAGTGGATATGAATATAACATACAGCCTGAATACCTTATATCTAGGGTAACAACATCAGCAGAAGAGCAGAAAGGGAAGTTCTTAAATCTTTTCAGCATCTATTAATCCCAGGTCTCATTTCAGAAACAAAAAGCTACCTTTTCAACCACACACACTAATGTACCRAGCACTGATTTAGTTATGAATAAATAAACCTGTTCAGTCAAATTGTATTATTTAATTCAATAACACCTTCATTAAGATCCAGCAATCCCTCTTACACCACAATACATGAGTAAAATAGGAAGTTATTAATAAAGTATACTATGAAGGGTAATATAACCAATATGTCCTGGTTTGCAGGGTTAGAAGGTATGACTAATTATTGGCATTGTTCTTTACAACCTCCTGATGAGATTAATAATAAAATATACATGGGACTTTACCAACTACTGCTAAATTCAGTATTTAGCTGGCAATTTAGCTTCATCTGAATATGATTTTTAGTAGCTCCTTGGACAGCCAAATGTTACAACTATGCAAGCTCAGGCATCCATTGCAGGCAGTGTTGTGCATTGCTTTGCCAGAAGCAGGAAAAGGACTAGTTAAAAATGCTGAAAAGGCAGCACAGAGCAACGAGATAAGTATCCTGAATCTAAGATGTGGCATTCAAGCATGTAAAATGCAGTAAAAAAAAAAAAAAAAACCCCAGTTCTTATAAGTTATTTGACAGGCAGAAGCGTAGTTGGAGAAGTCTGAATGATATATGACCTTTTGCAGGGATTTCTGCAATTATCATAGTTGTGTGCAGTGCCCTACAAAACCCCCCATATTTTCCAAAAAGCACAAKATAAATAACAAGGAAATTGCAATAAATGATACTTTAAAGCAGTGCAACAGAAAAGGTTCTAATTAAGAAACTTTGGGAGGCTTTTTGATACCCAGATTCTCAGTTAAYTGTGATAATTCTCTCTTCGCAGAAGTAATTTTCTTTATCTTGTTCCACTCCACCAGAGCAACATTGAGTTCTRTGGCACAGAACACCAACAGGGTGGCTAAAAAGTGAAGATTAATAATAYGATGCTGATCAAGGGAAGCAAGGTTTGGAAAATAGGTTTATCCCTGGTAGGTAACTAATGCCAGCTTCACTCCAGGCCAGAGCCACGGGAGCCAAAAACAACCTCAGAAGGACCGGTTTATCCATCCCTATCTCACACTTCTCCAATTTCATGAATATTCTCTATATTTTACTATGTACAGTTGTAGAATATCTGAAAGAACGAGAAAGGGCTTGAACTGAGAGTATTTTGATAAAATACAGTTGGCAATKATGCATATGGTATTTGCTGGGGATATCGCCTGGGCTGATGATAGAGAAGACACTGAAGCTTCTCCATGAGATATTTTATGTTTTCAGCAACTATCAGCACTGTCACTAAGGGCCGATCTGCAAGTGTCTCCTGTGTCCAATTATCACTACCCATTTTGGTAAATGACAAGCTATCAGGACAAATCTGTCTTCCTGAGTTCTTCTGTGTATTTAAACATAGCACATTTCACATTACAAGCTAAATCTGTGGGCATTAGCACTATAGATGCAGTTTACCGAATTTATGGCAAGACTGCCTTTCTTCTTTCGAAGAAACTGAAATGCTTTTCATGGTTTGAGTACAGTTTCTCTCTTTATTTTAATATAGAGATTGTTTGATTCTTTCTATAACACATCAGGTCAGAGAATGAAAGCAGGATCTCAGAAGAAATGGTAAATACCCCCAGTTTTGAAGTTACTGTAATTTTCAGAAATAAACAAGAATACTAACTGTGCATTTCTACCTAAATATTTATTTCCCCTGCAAATCAGCCCAATATTATAGCCCAGTCTCTTTAAACTACACTGTGTGCCATGCTTTACTAGCACAGTTTGGGGTCAGCTTCAGACTAGTTTCTTTGGGCAGGACTGTGAACTATTTCTTAGGTCTCATAGAAGACAAGCAACAGATTTCCCAAAGAATCCCCAAATCTTGATGCTTTCCCATGGGAATGCTGTCTCCACTGGACAGAGAGGCTCTTCCTCTACCATGCCAGAGGTTTTCCCTCTTCATCCACTACTATTCTTACCTGGGAGAAGACCAAAATAATAATATAAGATTTATCTCCTTAATGGCTTCCCTGCTGTTGACAAATGTCTGTTTTTAAACATTCCCAATGTTAGAATTTTAACTGTAATCTGTAACGCTTTCATAATTAGAGGTGCCCTTAAAGATGCGTGTGAAATTCAAGCGTGCAATAAATCTCACTCCAGCCAGTAAAGCACAGTGCCCTGAGGTGGCTGGCAAGAGCTGTAAGGCTGGTCCCAGGAGCATTCTCGCTGCTGCTTTTTGCAGTGGCCATGCTGCAGGGGGAGAGATGGGGCAAGGCAAGGAATTTCAACACAAGCCTCACTGTTCTCAATGTCTTGGTTATGTTCTCCTGTGTCATCCTCCTACATCCCATCCAACAGTGCACAGAGGAYGAGCAGCATCCTAGAAGGAGTCCCCGTTTGTGTCCTCAGGCAAGCCTTCTCTGTTAACAGTGAGGCAGACATCTCAGCTACCTTCTCAGGCTCCTCAAACCCACCAAGGAACAGATCATTTCACACTTAGACTTCAGTCACGTTTGCTGTGTAAGTACAGTYGAGAGACTCCAGTCAAAGGCACAGCTCAAGGCAGCATTACGACAAGGAAAAGCTGCAAATTAAGCTACCAAACGTGCTCAGGAGGCCACAGAATATCCCCAAAAGGTCATAAAAGTAGTTGAAAGCCGTTAATCCCCACAACCTCTGGGATACCAAGTTCTGTGCCATTCCTGCTTAGCTATCCAAGCAGATTGCAATGTTTATTTTTCTTGAAGTACGTTTCCAACTGTTTTCAACTCGAAAATATTTTCCAAAACCCTCTGGCCCTGCCAGGAGCAAACGTTTTGGTGCCTGTCAGGATTGGGGCTCAGTGCTCAGCTCCTCTCACTTTCTGGTACTTCCCCCGTGAAATGGGGAGTTACTGCTTCTTCCCAGCCCTGTTAACCTTGTTTATTTAGATGGAAAACTTGTTGGGAGAGAAACTGTCTCTCACCATATGTATGTAGACTACTCCAAACAATAAGGCCTTTGCCTCTCCAGGCACTATCAGCATTTAAGTAACTAAGCCAAGTGATGATAATTCTTAGAGAAAAATGCAGGGAAAATAACCTAAAAATCACCAGAATTGACATAAAACTCTCCAGCAGATGGGGGCCTAGCACTCCCTGAGGGCCCTGCTTATGTGAAGACCAGTTACTTGTAAACATTTATAAATTCTGGCAAATATGTACAGACTTCCACAGAAGCAATTACATTCCCCTTCTCTTGCATCAGAGGCAGCTGGTGCTGTCTGAAATACACCCCATCTTTACGCCATAACTACATGCACTTATATGTCTGTAAAACGAGTTCTCATATGTGCTGATGTGTTGAGGGCAAGGAAAAGCTCCCACGAAAAGGTGCTTCTAAGAATCATTATTTTTGATTAAAGTATCATCTGTGCAAGACACACAAAGCAAAGCTGTTGCCTTACTCAAGTTACATTAGGTCTCCCAGCCAAGTTAGGTTGCATTGTTCATTTAGTGGTAGGGGCATTTTATCCCAAAGTTGCCTGACAAAATAATGAAAACCTGTTTTCCAAAATACAAAATGAGCAATTATAATGTCCCACTCAAGTGTTTCAAGATGTAAGTAATTTATTGAATATACAGTGGCTATATTATAATGTAATAAAATACAAAAAATCAGATTCAAATTAACATACTGCAATAAAATAAAATAGCGAATATAACCCTGTCATAGTGAAAAACTAAAATATTGCAGGAAGATAATTATTTAAATTATCTCTATTGATAGCAACAATCACAAAAAAAAAAAAAAAA